>NC_055694.1:35959470-36256195 GCF_017639745.1 Melanotaenia boesemani | reverse complement strand
TTGATGTGTGTGCCAAATTTCACAACTTTTATTAGTTTTAGGGGGTCAAATTGGGTCGAAATGCTTAGAATGGAGAAGAATAATTAAGCCGCAAGCGGCATCCATCGGGTCCGAGCGGCCTGGACCCCGCACCCGTCTATCACCTTTTCCTAGCATGGTAGGTAACCTGGTCACATCATATTTAACATGGTAAAACACCCAGCTGAAAATCTGAAATGTTGATATACTTAGTTAGCATTTTTGCTTGCATGCTAATTCGCTAGCTAACATGCTATGTTGCCATGACAACAGGTGTTGTAATGCGTTAGGGACCCAACAAGTATGAATCCTGTCAAGTTTGGTGCAGATCCCATCTATTTCTATGGAGATATGAGCAAACCGTGTTTCATGGCGAGAAGGCTTTTTCCGTCGGTTGCCACGGTTACACGCTTTCTCCTATTAGAAAGATTTGAATAGCGTTTGGTCCCCAACTTGTCATGAACGTTCCCACCAAGTTTGGAGTCGGTCGCCGAATCCCCTCAGACTAGTTCGTTCAAATGGCAGTGAAATCCAAGATGGCGGGTACACCGTTGCCATGGCAACAGGTGTTCGATTGACTTCTTTGCTGCACTTGGGGTGGACACGATGAATGCTGTGAAGTTTGTGAAGATCCCGTGTATTTCTATGGAGATATGATCAAACCGTGTTTCATGGCGAGGAGGCTTTTTCTGTCGGTTGCCACGGTTACACGCTTTTTCCTATTAGAAAGATTTGAGAGCGTTTGGTCCCCAACTTGTCAGGAAGCTTCCCACCAAGTTTGGAGTCAGTCGCACGATCCCCTCAGACGAGTTCGTTCAAATGGCAGTGAAATCCAAGATGGTGGCCCCCTTGCATGGCAACAGGTGTTTGATTGACTTCTTTGCTGGACTTGGGGTGTCAGAGTATGAATACTGTGAACTTTGGTGCAGATGCCATGTATTTGTATAGAGATATGAGCAAACCGTGTTTATGCGAGGTCTTTTTCATCGGTTGCCACGGTAACACGCTTTCTGCTATTAGAAAGATTTGAGGACGTTTGGTCCCCAACTTGTCAGGAAGGTCCCCACCAAGTTTGGAGTCGGTCGGACCATCCCTCAGACTAGTTCGTTCAAATGGCAATGAGATCCAAGATGGCGGGCCACCCGTTTGCCATGGCAACAGGTGTTTGATTGACTTCTTTGCTGGACTTGGGGTGTCCACACGTATGAATACTGTCAAGTTTGGTGGAGATCCCATGTATTTCTGTGGAGATATGAGCAAACCGTGTTTCATGGCGAGAAGGCGTTTTCCGTCTCGTTGCCACGGTAACATGCTTTCTGCTATTAGAAAGATTTGAGGAGCGTTTGGTCCCCAACTTGTCAGTAAGCTCCCACCAAGTTTGGAGTCAATCGCACAAATCCCCTCAGACTAGTTCGTTTAAATACGATGTGTGTAAAGTGAAAAAATGGCAAAAAAATGGCCGCACACGCCAAGATGGCGGGCACCCTGTTGCCATGGCGACAGGTGTTACATTGAGTTTTTTGGTCAACACGGGGTGGTACACGTGTGTGCCGAGTTTCGTCTTCCTACGTTGAAGTAGACTTCCTGGGCCCCATTCATGTGGTGATTATTGGTGACTCTAGGTGGCGCTGTTGAGGCAATTTTGCATTGAATAGTATGCGGACCTTATAATATCCGATTTTCGCCGGGCTTGACGTGTGCCAAGTTTCACAACTTTTCATGGGTGTTTAGGGGGTGAAATTTGGCGTCGAAATGCTTAGGAGGAGGAGGAGGAGAAGGAGAAGAATAATAAACATAGCAGAAACAATAGGGCCTTGCCATACTTTGTATGGCTCGGACCCTAATAATTAAAGCCGCAAGCGGCATCCATCGGGTCCGAGCGGCCTGGACCCCGCCACACCCGAGTCATACAGCTGTTCCTAGCATGGTAGGTAGCCGGTTAACATGGTAGGTAACATGGTTAAAAGACCCAGCTGAGAATGTGAAATGTTGAAATACCTGGTTAGCATTATTTGCTAGCATGCTAATGTGCTAGCTTACATGCTATGTTGCCATGACAACAGGTGATGTAATGCGTTAAGGACCCAACCTGTATGAATCCTGTCAAGTATGGTGCAGTTCCCATGTATTCCTATGGAGATATGAGCAAACCGTGTTTCATGGCGAGAAGGCATTTTTTCGTTGGTTACCACGGTAACACTCTTTCTGCTATTAGAAAGATTTGAATAGCGTTTGATCCCCAACTTGTCAGGAAGCTTCCCACCAAGTTTGGCGTCACTCGCATGAATCCCCTCAGACTAGTTCGTTCAAATACGATGTGTGTAAAGTGCAAAAAATGGCAAAAAAATGGCCCTACAGGCCAAGATGGCGGGCACCCCGTAGTCATGGCAACAGGTGTTCGATTGACTTTTTTGCTCGACTCAGGGTGGTACACTGTGTGCCGAGTCCGTGTTCCTACGTCGAAGTAGACTTTCGTGACCCCATTCATTCGGGGATTTTATTTTTTTCTAGGTGGCGCTGTTGAGCCAATTTTGTATTGAATTATGCGGACCTTAGAATATCGAAATTTTCGCCGGGCTTGAGTGTGTGCAAAGTTTCACAACTTTTCATGGGTGTTTAGGCAGTGATATTTGGGCTCAAAGTTCTTAGAAGAATAATAATAATAAATAATTAAAGCCGCAAGCGGCATCCATCGGGTCCGAGCTGCCTGGACCCCGCCAGCCGATGTTGCCATGACAACAGGTGGTGTAATGCGTTAAGGACCCAACCTGTATGAATCTTGTCAAGTTTGGTGCAGATCCCACGTATTCCTTCGGAGATATAAGCAACCGTGTTTCATGGCGAGAAGGCATTTTTGTGTCGGTTGCCACGGTTACACGCTTTTTCCTATTAGAAAGATTTGAGGAGCGTTTGGTCCCCAACTTGTCAGGAAGCGTCCCACCAAGTTTGGAGTCAGTCGCACGAATCCCTCAGACTAGTTAGTTAAATGGCAGTGAAATCCAAGATGGCGGGCACTCCGTTGCCATGGCAACAGGTGTTCGATTGACTTCTTTGCTGGACTTGGGGTGTTACAGGTATGAATACTGTCAAGTTTGGTGCAGATCCCATGTATTTCCATGGAGATCTGAGCAACCGTGTTTCATGGCGAGAAGGCTTTTTCTGTCGGTTGCCACGGTAACACGGTTTCTCTCCTATTAGAAAGATTTGAGGAGCGTTTGGTCCCCAACTTGTCAGGAAGCTTCCCACCAAGTTTGGTGTCAGTGGCACAAATCCCCTCAGACTAGTTCGTTCAAATGGCAGTGAAATCCAAGATGGCGGCCACCCCGTTGCCATGGCAACAGGTGTTCGATTGACTTCTGTGCTGCACTTGGGGTGTGACAGGTATGAATACTCTGAACTTTGGTGCAGATCCCATGCATTCCCATGGAGATATGAGCAAACCGTGTTTCATGGCGAGAAGGCGTTTTTCCGTCGGTTGCCACGGTAACACGCTTTCTGCTATTAGAGATTTGAGGAGCGTTTGGTCCCCAACTTGTCAGGAAGGTCCCCACCAAGTTTGGAGGCAATCGCACGAATCCCCTCAGACTAGTTTGTTAAAATACGATGTGTGTAAAGTGCAAAAAATGGCAAAAAAATGGCCGCACACACCAAGATGGCGGGTGCCACGTTGCCATGGCGACAGGTGTTACTTTGAGTTTTTTGGTCAGCACGGGTGGTACACGTGTGTGCCGAGTTTCGTCTTCCTACGTTGAAGTAGACTTCCGGGGCCCCATTCATGTGGTGATTTTTGGTGACTCTAGGTGGCGCTGTTGAGGCAATTTTGCATTGAATAGTATGCGGACTTTATAATATCCGATTTTCGCCAGGCTTGAGGTGTGTGCCAAGTTTCACAACTTTTCATGGGTGTTTAGGGGGTCAAATTTGGGGTCGAAGCGCTTAGAAGGAGTATAATAATAATAAACATTACAACCACAATAGGGCCTTGCAATACTTTGGTATGGGCCTTCGGACACCAATATACACACTGCCGCATACGGCATCCATAACGGTCCGAGCGAGACCTATGACCCCATACCAACCCGATGTCACCATGACAACAAGATGAGTGTAATGCGTTAGAACTCCATGTATTTGTGAATACTGTCAGTTTGTGCAGTTTCCCATTTTATTCCTGTGGAGATATAAGTCAAATACCGTGTTTCATGGCGAGAAGGCTTTCACGTGGTTTTGCCACGGTACACGCTTTTCTCCTATTAGAAAGATTTTAGGAGCGGTTGGTCCCCAACATTGTCATAACTTCCACAGTTTGAATTCAGTCGCACGAATCCCAGTCAGACCTAGTTCATGTAAAAGGCAGTGAAATCCAAGATGGCGGCACCCATTGCCATGGCAACGGTGTTCTATTGACTTCTTTGCTGGACTTGGTGTGTCACAGTATGAATCCTAGTCCAGTTTGGTGCAGATTCCCATGTATTCCTATGGAGATATGAGCAAACCGTGTTTCATGGCGAGGAGGCTTTTTTCCGTCGGTTGCCAACGGTTACACGGCTTTTTCCTATTAGAAAGATTTGAATAGCAGTTTGTTCCCCAACTTGTCAGGAAGGCTTCCCACCAAGTTTGGAGTCGAGTCGCACCGAATCCCCTCAGACTAGTTCGTTCAAATGGCAGATGAAATCCAAGATGGCGGGCTACCCCGTTGCCATGGCAACAGGTGTTCGATTGACTTCTTTGCTGCACTTGGGGTGTGACACAGTATGAATGCTAGTGAACGTTGGTGAAGATTCCCACGTATTTCTATGGAGATATGAGCAAACCGTGTTTCATGGCGAGGGCATTTTTCCAGTCGTTGCCACGGTTACACGCTTTTTTCCCTATTAGAAAGATTTGAGGAGCGTTTGGTCCCCCAACTTGCAGGAAGGTTCCCACCTAAGTTTGGAAGTCAGTCGTACACGCATTCCCTCAACTAGTTCGTTAAAATGGCAAGTGAATCCAAGATGGCGGGCACCCCGTTGCATGGCAACAGGTGTTTGATTGACTTCTTTGCTGGACTTGGGGTGTGACAAGTATGAATACTGTGCAAGTTTGGTGGAGATCCCATCGTATTTCTATGGAGATATGAGCAAACCGTGTTTCATGGCGAGAAGGCGTTTTTCCGTCGGTTGCCACGGTAACACGTTTCCTGCTATTAGAAAGATTTGAAACAATTTTTGGTCCCCAACTTGTCAGGAAGCTTCCCACCAAGTTTGGAGTCAATCGCACGAATCCCCTCAGACTAGTTCGTTCAAATACGATGTGTGTAAAGTGGAAAAAATGGCAAAAAAATGGCCGCACACGCCAAGATGGCGGGCACCCTGTTGCCATGGCGACAGGTGTTACATTGAGTTTTTTGGTCAACACGGGGTGGTACACGTGTGTGCCGAGTTTCGTCTTCCTACGTTGAAGTAGACTTCCGGGGCCCCATTCATGTGGTGATTTTTGGTGACTCTAGGTGGCGCTGTTGAGCCAATTTTGCATTGAAGTAGTATGCGGACCTTATAATATCCGATTTTCGCCGGGCTTGACGTGTGTGCCAAGTTTCACAACTTTTCATGGGTGTTTAGGGGGTCAAATTTGGCGTCGAAATGCTTAGGAGGAGGAGGAGAGGAGAATAAACATTTCAACCAACAATAGGGCCTTGCCATACTTTGTATGGCTCGGACCCTAATTAAAGCCGCAAGCGGCATCCATCGGGTCCGAGCGGCCTGGACCCCGCCACCCGTGCTCATAAACCTTTTCCTAGCATGGTAGGTAACCTGGTCACATCATATTTAACATGGTAAAACACCCAGCTTAAAATCTGAAATGTTGATATACTTAGTTAGCATTTTTACTTGCATGCTAATTCTGCTAGCTAACATGCTATGTTGCCATGACAACAGGTGGTGTAATGCGTTAGGGATCCAACAAGTATGAATCCTGTCAAGTTTGGTGCAGTTCCCATTTATTCCTGTGGAGATATGAGCAAACCGTGGTTTCATGGCGAGAAGGCTTTTTCCGTCGGTTGCCACGGTTACACGTTTTCTCCTATTAGAAAGATTTGAGGAGCATTTGGTCCCCAACTTGTCAGGAAGGTTCCCACCAAGTTTGGAGTCAGTCGCACGAATCCACTCAGACTAGTTCGTTCAAATGACAGTGAAATCCAAGATGGCGGGCAGTCCGTTGCCATGGCAACAGGTGTTCTATTGACATCAATGCTGGACTTGGGGTGTCACAAGTATGAATCCTGTCAAGTTTGGTGCAGATCCCACGTATTCCTATGGAGATATAAGCAAACCGTGTTTCATGGCGAGGGCATTCTTCCGTCGGTTGCCACGGTTACACGCTTCTTCCTATTAGAAAGATTTGAGGAGCGTTTGATCCCCAACTTGTAAGGAAGCTTCCCACCAAGTTTGGAGTCAATCGCACGAATCCCCTCAGACTAGTTTGTTCAAATAGCAGTGAAATCCAAGATGGCGGGCACCCCGTTGCCATAGCAACAGGTGTTCAATTGACATCAATGCTGGACTTGGGTTGTCACAAGTATGAATCCTGTCAAGTTTGGTGCAGATCCCACGTATTCTTATGGAGATATAAGCAAACCGTGTTTCATGGCGAGAAGGCTTTTTCCGTCGGTTGCCACGGTTACACACTTTCTCCTATTAGAAAGATTTGAATAGCGTTTGGTCCCCAACTTGTCATGAACGTTCCCACCAAGTTTGGAGTCAGTCGCACGAATCCCTCAGACTAGTTCGTTCAAATGGCAGTGAAATCCAAGATGGCGGGCACGCCGTTGTCATGGCAACAGGTGTTCGATTGACTTCTTTGCTGCAGTTGGGGTGGGACACGTATGAATGCTGTGAAGTTTGGTGAAGATCCCGTGTATTTCTATGGAGATATGAGCCAACCGTGTTTCATGGCGAGGAGGCTTTTTCGGTCTGTTGCCACGGTTACAGGCTTTTTCCTATTAGAAAGATTTGAATAGCATTTGTTCCCCAACTTGTCAGGAAGGTTCCCACCAAGTTTGGAGTCAGTCGCACGAATCTCCTCAGACTAGTTCGTTCAAATGGCAGTGAAATCCAAGATGGCGGGCACGCCGTTGTCATGGCAACAGCTGTTCGATTGACTTCTTTGCTGCACTTGGGGTGTCACCAGTATGAATACTGTCAAGTTTGGTGCAGATCCCATGTATTTACATGGAGATATGAGCAAACCGTGTTTCATGGCGAGAAGGTAATTTTCCGTCGGTTGCCACGGTAACATGCTTTCTGCTATTAGAAAGATTTGAACAATTTTTGGTCCCCAACTTGTCAGGAAGCTTCCCACCAAGTTTGGAGTCAGTCGCACGAATCCCCTCAGACTAGTTCGTTCAAATACGATGTGTGTAAAGTGCAAAAAATGGCAAAAAAATGGCCGCACACGCCAAGATGGCGGGCACCCCGTTGCCATGGCAACAGGTGTTTCATTGAGTTTTCTTTTGGACTTGGGGTGTTACACGTGTGTGCCGAGTTTCGTCTTCCTACATCGAAGTAGACGTTGGGGGTCCCATTCATTTTGGGGTATTTTTTATTCTAGGTGGCGCTGTTGAGCCAATTTTGCATTGAAGTGTATGCAGACTTTATAATATCCGATTTTCGCCGGGCTTGACGTGTGTGCCAAGTTTCACAACTTTTCATGGGTGTTTAGGGGGTCAAATTTGGCGTCGAAATGCTTAGAAGGAGAAGTATAATTAAAGCCGCAAGCGGCATCCATCGGGTCCGAGCTGCCTGGACCCTGCCACCCGATGTCGCCATGACAACAGGTGGTGTAATGCTTTAAGGACCCAACGTATATGAATCCTGTCAAGTTTGGTGCAGTTCCCATTTATTCGTGTGGCGATATGAGCAAACCGTGTTTCATGGCGAGAAGGTCATATTCCGTTGGTTGCCACGGGAACACGCTTTCTGCTATTAGAAAGATTTGAGGAGCGTTTGGTCCTCAACTTGTCAGGAAAGCTTCCCACCAAGTTTGGAGTCTGTTGCACGAATCCCCTCAGAGTAGTTAGTTCAAATGGCAATGAAATCCAAGATGGCGGGCACCCCGTTGCCATGGCAACAGGTGTTTGATTGAATACGTTGCTGGATTGGTACTTGGGGTGTCACAGGTAGGAATACTTGTGAAGGTTTGGTGAAGATCCCGTGTATTTCTGATGCGAATGTGATCAAGCCCGTGTTTCATGGCGAGGAGGCTTTTTCCGTCGGGTGCCACGGTTACAGGATTTTCCCTATTAGAAAGATTTGAATAGCGTTTGGTAGTCCCCAACTTGTCATAACGTTCCCACAAAGTGTGGGAGTCTGTCGCACGAATCCCGTCAGACTAGTTCCGTTGAAATGGCAGTGAAATCCAAGATGGCGAGGCACCCAGTTGCCATGGGCAACAGGTGTTTGGATTGACTACTTTGCTGGACTTGGTGGTGTCACACGTATGAAATACTGTCAAGTTTGGTGGAGATCCATCTATTTCGATGGAGATATGAGCAAACCGTGTTTCATGGCAGAGAAGGTCATTTTCCGTCGGTTGCCATGGCAACAGGTGTTTAATGGACTTCTTTGCTGGACTTGGGGTGTTACACATATGAATCCTGTGAACTTTGGTGAAGATCCCATCTCTTTCTATGGAGATATGAGCAAACCGTGTTTCTTGGCGAGGTCATTTTCCGTCGGTTGCCACGGTAACACGCTTTCTGCTATTAGAAAGATGTGAGGAGCGTTTGGTCCCCAACTTGTCAGGAAGGTCCCCACCGAGTTTGGAGTCGGTCGGACCATTCCCCTCAGACTAGTTCCTTCAAATGGCAATGAGATCCAAGATGGCGGCCACCCCGTTGCCATGGCAACAGGTGTTCGATTGAGTTCTTTGCTGGAGTTGGGGTTGACATGTATGAATACTGTCAAGTTTGGTGCAGATCCCATCTATTTCTATGGATATATGTTTAAACCGTGTTTCATGGCGAGAAAGCGTTTTCCGTCGGTTGCCCCGGTAACATGTTTTCTCCTATTAGAAGATTTGAGGAGCGTTTGGTCCCAACTTGTCAGGAAGGTCCCACCAAGTTTGGAGTCAGTCGGAACGAACCCCCTCAGACTAAGTTCGTTCAAATGGCAGTGTAATCCAAGATGGCGGGCCAACCCGTTGTCAGGGCAACAGGGGTTTAATGGACTTCTTTGCTGACTTGGGGTGTCACACGTATGAATACTGTGACAGTTTGGTGGAGATCCCATCTATTTCTATGGAGATAGGAGCAAACCGTGTTTCATGGCGAGAAGGTCATTTTTCCGTCGGTTGCCATGGCAACAGGTGTTTATGGACTTCTTTGCTGACTTGGGGTGTTACACATATGATCCTGTGAACTTTGGTGAAGATCCCATCTCTTTCTATGGAGATATGAGCAAACCGTGTTTTCTTGGCGAGGTCATTTTCCGTCGGTTGCCACGGTAACACGCTTTCTGCTATTAGAAAGATGTGAGGAGCGTTTGGTCCCCAACTTGTCAGGAAGGTCCCCACCGAGTTGGAGTCGGTCGGACCATTCCCCTCAGACTAGTTCCTTCAAAATGGCAATGAGATCCAAGATGGCGGCCACCCCGTTGCCATGGCAACAGGTGTTCGATTGAGTTCTTTGCTGAGTTGGGGTGTGACATGTAATGAATACTGTCAAGTTTGGTGCAGATCCCATCTTTTCTATGGATATATGTTTAAACCGTGTTTCATGGCGAGAAAGCGTTTTCCGTCGTTTGCCACCGGTAACATGTTTTCTCCTATTAGAAAGATTTGAGGAGCGTTTGGTCCCAACTTGTCAGGAAGGTCCCCACCAAGTTTGGAGTCAGTCGGACGAACCCCCTCAAGACTAATTCGTTCAAATGGCAGTGTAATCCAAGATGGCGGCCACCCCGTTTGTCAGGGCACAGGGTGTTTATGGACTTCTTTGCTGGACCTTGGGGTGTCACACGTATGAATACTGTGAAGTTTGGTGGAGATCCCATCTATTTCTATGGAGATATGAGCAAAACCGTGTTTCATGGCGAGAAGGTCCATTTATTTCCGTCGGTTTGCCATGGCAACAGGTGTTTAATGGACTTCTTTGCTGGACTTGGGGTGTTACACATATGAATCCTGTGAACTTTGGTGAAGATCCCATCTCTTTCTATGGAGTATGAGCAAACCGTGTTCTTGGCGAGGTCATTTTCCGTCGGTTGCCACGGTAACACGCTTTCTGCTATTAGAAAGATTTGAGGAGCGTTTGGTCCCCAACTTGTCAGGAAGGTTCCCACCGAGTTTGGAGTCGGTCGGACCATTCCCCTCAGACTAGTTCGTTCAAATGGCAATGAGATCCAAGATGGCGCCACCCCGTTGCATGGCAACAGGTGTTTGATTGACTTCTTTGCTGGACTTTGGGTGTGACATGTATGAATACTGTGAAGTTTGGTGGAGATCCCATGTATTGCTATGGAGATAGGATAGCAAACCGTGTTTCATGGCGAGAAAGCGTTTTTCCGTCGGTTGCCACGGTAACACGTTTCCGGCTATTAGAAAGATTTGAAAATTTTTGGTCCCAACTTGTCAGGAAGCTTCCCACCAAGTTTGGAGTCAATCGCAACGAATCTCCTCAGACTAGTTCGTTCAAATACGATGGTGTGTAAAGTGGAAAAAAATGGCAAAAAAATGCCGCACACAGCCAAAGATGGCAGGCACCCTGTTGCCATGGTGACGTGTTTACATTGAGTTTTTTGGTCAACACGGGGTGGTACACGTGTGTGCCGAGTTTCGTCTTCCTACGTTGAAGTAGACTTCCTGGGCCCCATTCATGTGGTGATTTTTGGTGACTCTAGGTGGCGCTGTTGAGCCAATTTTGCATTGAAGAGTATGCGGACCTTATAATATCCGATTTTCGCCGGGCTTGACGTGTGTGCCAAGTTTCACAACTTTTCATGGGTGTTTAGGGGGTCAAATTTGGCGTCGAAATGCTTAGGAGGAGGAGGAGAAGGAGAATAAACATTTCACCCACATAGGGCCTTGCCATACTTTGTATGGCTCGGACCCTAATAATAAACATTTCAGGAACAATAGGTCTCGCCATACTTTGTATGGCTCGGACCCTAATTAAAGCCGCAAGCGGCATCCATCGGGTCCGAGCGGCCTGGACCCCGCCACCCGTCTCATACACCTTTTCCTAGCATGGTAGGTAACCTGGTCACATCATATTTAACATGGTAAAACACCCAGCTGAAAATCTGAAATGTTGATATACTTAGTTAGCATTTTTTGCTTGCATGCTAATTCTGCTAGCTAACATGCTATGTTGCCATGACAACAGGTGTTGTAATGCGTTAGGGACCCAACAAGTATGAATCCTGTCAAGTTTGGTGCAGATCCCATCTATTTCTGTGGAAATATGAGCAAACCGTGTTTCATGGCGAGAAGGCTTTTTCCGTCGGTTGCCACGGTTACACGCTTTCTCCTATTAGAAAGATTTGAATAGCGTTTGGTCCCCAACTTGTCATGAACGTTCCCACCAAGTTTGGAGTCGGTCGCCCGAATCCCCTCAGACTAGTTTGTTCAAATGGCAGTGAAATCCCAGATGGCGGGTACACCGTTGCCATGGCAACAGGTGTTCGATTGACTTCTTTGCTGCACTTGGGGTGGGACACGTATGAGTGCTGTGAAGTTTGGTGAAGATCCCGTGTATTTCTATGGAGATATGAGCCAACCGTGTTTCATGGCGAGGAGGCTTTTTCGGTCTGTTGCCACGGTTACAGGCTTTTTCCTATTAGAAAGATTTGAATAGCGTTTGTTCCCCAACTTGTCAGGAAGGTTCCCACCAAGTTTGGAGTCAGTCGCACGAATCTCCTCAGACTAGTTCGTTCAAATGGCAGTGAAATCCAAGATGGCGGGCACGCCGTTGTCATGGCAACAGCTGTTCGATTGACTTCTTTGCTGCACTTGGGGTGTCACCAGTATGAATACTGTCAAGTTTGGTGCAGATCCCATGTATTTACATGGAGATATGAGCAAACCGTGTTTCATGGCGAGAAGGTCATTTTCCATCGGTTGCCACGGTAACATGCTTTCTGCTATTAGAAAGATTTGAACAATTTTTTGTCCCCAACTTGTCAGGAAGCTTTCCACCAAGTTTGGAGTCAGTCGCACGAATCCCCTCAGACTAGTTCGTTCAAATACGATGTGTGTAAAGTGCAAAAAATGGCGAAAAAATGGCCGCACACGCCAAGATGGCGGGCGCCCCGTTGCCATGGCGACAGGTGTTACATTGAGTTTTTTGGTCAACACGGGGCGGTACACGTGTGTGCCGAGTTTCGTCTTCCTACGTTGAAGTAGACTTCCTGGGCCCCATTCATGTGGTGATTTTTGGTGACTGTAGGTGGCGCTGTTGAGCCAATTTTGCATTGAATAGTATGCGGACTTTATAATATCCGATTTTCGCCAGGCTTGAGGTGTGTGCCAAGTTTCACAACTTTTCATGGGTGTTTAGGGGGTGAAATTTGGCGTCGAAATGCTTAGGAGGAGGAGGAGAAGGAGAATAAACATTTCAACCACAATAGGGCCTTGCCATACTTTGTATGGCTCGGACCCTAATAAAGCCGCAAGCGGCATCCATCGGGTCCGAGCGGCCTGGACCCCGCCACCCGTCTCATACACCTTTTCCTAGCATGGTAGGTAACCTGGTCACATCATATTTAACATGGTAAAACACCCAGCTGAAAATCTGAAATGTTGATATACTTAGTTAGCATTTTTTGCTTGCATGCTAATTCTGCTAGCTAACATGCTATGTTGCCATGACAACAGGTGTTGTAATGCGTTAGGGACCCAACAAGTATGAATCCTGTCAAGTTTGGTGCAGATCCCATCTATTTCTGTGGAAATATGAGCAAACCGTGTTTCATGGCGAGAAGGCTTTTTCCGTCGGTTGCCACGGTTACACGCTTTCTCCTATTAGAAAGATTTGAATAGCGTTTGGTCCCCAACTTGTCATGAACGTTCCCACCAAGTTTGGAGTCGGTCGCCCGAATCCCCTCAGACTAGTTTGTTCAAATGGCAGTGAAATCCCAGATGGCGGGTACACCGTTGCCATGGCAACAGGTGTTCGATTGACTTCTTTGCTGCACTTGGGGTGGGACACGTATGAGTGCTGTGAAGTTTGGTGCAGATCCGTGTATTTCTATGGAGATATGAGCGAAACCGTGTTTCATGGCGGAGAAGGCTTTTTGGTTTCGGTCTGTTGCCACGGTTACAGGCTTTTTCCTATTAGAAAGATTTGAATAGCGTTTGTTCCCCAACTTGTCAGGAAGGTTCCCACCAAGTTTGGAGTCAGTCGCACGAATCTCCTCAGACTAGTTCGTTCAAATGGCAGTGAAATCCAAGATGGCGGGCACGCCGTTGTCATGGCAACAGCTGTTCGATTGACTTCTTTGCTGCACTTGGGGTGTCACCAGTATGAATACTGTCAAGTTTGGTGCAGATCCCATGTATTTACATGGAGATATGAGCAAACCGTGTTTCATGGCGAGAAGGTCATTTTCCATCGGTTGCCACGGTAACATGCTTTCTGCTATTAGAAAGATTTGAACAATTTTTGGTCCCCAACTTGTCAGGAAGCTTTCCACCAAGTTTGGAGTCAGTCGCACGAATCCCCTCAGACTAGTTCGTTCAAATACGATGTGTGTAAAGTGCAAAAAATGGCGAAAAAATGGCCGCACACGCCAAGATGGCGGGCGCCCCGTTGCCATGGCGACAGGTGTTACATTGAGTTTTTTGGTCAACACGGGGCGGTACACGTGTGTGCCGAGTTTCGTCTTCCTACGTTGAAGTAGACTTCCTGGGCCCCATTCATGTGGTGATTTTTGGTGACTGTAGGTGGCGCTGTTGAGCCAATTTTGCATTGAATAGTATGCGGACTTTATAATATCCGATTTTCGCCAGGCTTGAGGTGTGTGCCAAGTTTCACAACTTTTCATGGGTGTTTAGGGGTGAAATTTGGCGTCGAAATGCTTAGAGGAGGAGGAGAAGGAGAACAAGCGGCATCCATCGGGTCCGAGCTGCCTGGACCCCGCCACCCGATGTTGCCATGACAACAGGTGGTGTAACGCGTTAAGGACCCAACAAGTATGAATCCTGTCAAGTTTGGTGCAGTTCCCACGTATTCCTGTGGAGATATGAGCAAACCGTGTTTCATGGCGAGAAGGTCATTTTCCGTCGGTTGCCACGGTAACACGCTTTCTGCTATTAGAAAGATTTGAATATCGTTTGGTCCCCAACTTGTGAGGAAGCTTCCCACCAAGTTTGGAGTCAGTCGCACGAATCCCCTCAGACTAGTTCGTTCAAATACGATGTGTGTAAAGTGCAAAAATGGCCAAAAAATGGACGCACACGCCAAGATGGCGGGCACCCCGTTGCCATGACAACAGATGTTTGATTGACTTTTTTGCTCGACTCGGGGTGTTACACGTGTGTGCCAAGTTTCGTGTTCCTGCGTCGAAGTAGACGTTTGTGTCCCCATTATATTGGGGGTAATTTTTTTTTCTAGGTGGCGCTGTTGAGCCATTTTTGCATTGAAGTGTATGCAGTCCATAGAATATTGCAATTTTCGCCGGGCTTGAGGTGTGTGCCAAGTTTCACAACTTTTCATGGGTGTTTAGGGGTTCAAATTTGGGGTCGAAGCGCTTAGGAGGAGAAGTATAATAATAATAATTTAGGCCGCAAGCGGCATCCATCGGGTCCGAGCTGCCTGGACCCCGCCACCCGATGTCGCCATGACATGGCGTTAAGGACCCAACCTGTATGAATCATGTCAAGTTTGGTGCAGTTCCCATTCATTCCTGTGGAGATATGAGCAAACCGTGTTTCATGGCGTGAAGGCGTTTTTCTATCGGTTGCCACGGTTACAGGCTTTTTCGTATTAGAAAGATTTGAATAGTGTGTGGTCCCCAACTTGTCAGGAAGCTTCCCAACAAGTTTGGAGTCTGTCGCACGAATCCCCTCAGACTAGTTTGTTCAAATGGCAGTGAAATCCAAGATGGCGGGCACCCCGTTGCCATGGCAACAGGTGTTCGATTGACTTATTTGGTGAACTTGGGGGTCACCAGTATGAATCCTGTCAAGTTTGGTGCAGATCCCACGTATTTCTAAGGAGATATGAGCAAACCGTGTTTCATGGCGAGAAGGTCATTTTCCGTCGGTTGCCACGGTAACACGCTTTCTGCTATTAGAAAGTTTTGAATATCGTTTGGTCCCCAACTTGTCAGGAAGCTTTCCACCAAGTTTGGAGTCAGTCGCACGAATCCCCTCAGACTAGTTCGTCCAAATTGCAGTGAAATCCAAGATGGCGGGCACACCGTTGTCATGGCAACAGGTGTTTGATTGACTTCTTTGCTGGACTTGGGGTGTCACACTATGATTACTGTCAAGTTTGATGCAGATCCCACGTATTTTATGGAGATATGAGCAAACCGTGTTTCATGGCGAGAAGGTATTTTGCGTCGGTTGCCACGGTAACATGCTTTCTGCTATTACAGAGATTTGAATAGCGTTTGGTCCCCAACTTGTCAGGAAGCTTCCCACCAAGTTTGGAGTCAGTGCACAATCCCCTCAGACTAGTTCGTTCAAATACGATGTGTGTAAAGTGGAAAAAATGGCCAAAAAATGGCCGCACACGCCAAGATGGCGGGCACCCAGTTGCCATGGCAACAGGTGTTTGATTGACTTTTTTGCTCAGCTTGGCGTGTTAGACGTGTGTGCCGAGTTTGTCTTCATACGTCGAAGTAGACTTTTGGGACCCCATTCATTTGGGATTTTTTTTTTTCTAGGTGGCGCTGTTGAGCCAATTTTGTATTGAAGTGTATGCGGACCTTATAATATCCGAGTTACGCGGGCTTGACGTGTGTGCCAAGTTTCACAACTTTTCATGGGTGTTTAGGGGGTCAAATTTGGCGTCGAAATGCTTAGAAGGAGAAGTATAATTAAAGCCGCAAGCGGCATCCATCGGTCCGAGCTGCCTGACCCCGCCACCCGATGTCGCCATGACAACAGGTGCTGTAATCGTTTTTTGTATTAGAAAGATTTGAGGAGCGTTTGGTCCCCAACTTGCAGGAAGCTTCACACCAAGTTTGGAGTCAGTCGCACGAATCCCCTCAAGACTAGTTTGTTCAATGGGCAGTGAAATCCAAGATGGCGGGCACCCTGTTGCTATGGCAACAGGTGTTCGATTGACATCAATGCTGGACTTTGGTGTGTCAGAAGTATGAATCCTGGCAAGTTTGGTGCAGATCCCACGTATTCCTATGAGATATAAGCAAACCGTGTTTCATGGCGAGGCATTTTTCGTCAGTTGCCACGGTTACACGCTTTTCCTATTAGAAAGATTTGAGGGAGCGTTGGTCCCCACCTTGTCAGGAAGGTTCCCACCAAGTTTGGACTCAGTCGCACGAATCGCCTCACACTAGTTGGTTCAAATGGGAGGGAAATCCAAGATGGCGTGGCAGTGCGTTGCCATGGCAACAGTGTTTCTATTGACAGCAATGCCGGGTTGGGTGTCACAAAGTATGAATCCTGTCATAGTTTGGTGCATGTATCCCCGTATTTCCTATGGAGATATAAGCAAATACCGTGTTCATGGCGAGGGCATTTTCCGCTCGGTTGTAGCTACGGTTTACACGCTTTTGTCCTATTAGAATAGATTTGATGGAGCGTTTGGTCCCCGAACTTTTGGCAGGAAGCTTCCACCAAGTTTGAAGTCAGTCGCACAGAATCCCCTCAGACTAGTTCGTTTAAGAAATGGCCAGTTAAATCCAAGATGGCGTGGCACCCCGTGCCATGGCAATCAGGTGTTCTATTGAATTCCTGTTGCTGGACTTGGGTGTCATCCAGGTATGATCCTGTCCAAGTTGGGTGCAGTATTCCCTCTATTGTCTATGGAGATATGAGGCAAACACGTGTTTCATGGCGAGAAGGCTGTGTATGTCCGTCGGTCTGCCACGGTAACACGTTTTCCTGCTATTAGAAAGATTTGAACAATTTTTGGTCCCCAACTTGTCAGGAAGCTTCCACCAAGTTTGGAGTCCATCGCACGAATCCCCTCAGACTAGTTCGTTCAAATACGATGTGTGTAAAGTGCAAAAATTGGCAAAAAAATGGCCGAACACGCCAAGATGGCGGGCGCCCTGTTGCCATGGCGACAGGTGTTACTTTGAGTTTTTTTGTCAACTCGGGTGGTGCACGTGTGTGCCGAGTTTTGGTCTTCCTAGTTGAGTAGAATTCCGGGGCCCCATTCATGTGGTGATTTTTGGTGACTGTAGGTGGCGCTGTTGAGCCAAATTTTGCTATGAATGTGTATGCGGACCTTATAATATACGAGTTACGCCGGGACGTGACGTCTGTGCCAAGTTTCACAACTTTTCAATGGTGTTTAGGGGGTCAAATTTGGGGTCAAAGGCTTAGGAGAACGAGATAATAAACATAGCAGAAACAATAGGGCCCCGCCATACTTTGTATGGCTCGGACCCTATAATAAACATTACAGAAACAATAGGGCCTTGCCATACTTTGTATGGCTCGGACCCTAATAACATTTCAACCACAATAGGGCCTTGCCATACTTTGTATGGCTCGGACCCTAATTAAAGCCGCAAGCGGCATCCATCGGGTCCGAGCGGCCTGGACCCCGCCACCCATCTCATACACCTTTTCCTAGCATGGTAGGTAACCTGGTCACATCATATTTAACATGGTAAAACACCCAGCTGAAAATCTGAAATGTTGATATACTTAACATTTTTTGCTTGCATGCTAATTCTGCTAGCTAACATGCTATGTTGCCATGACAACAGGTGTTGTAATGCATTAGGGACCCAACAAGTATGAATCCTGTCAAGTTTGGTGCAGATCCCATCTATTTCTGTGGAAATATGAGCAAACCGTGTTTCATGGCGAGAAGGCTTTTTCCGTCGGTTGCCACGGTTACACGCTTTCTCCTATTAGAAAGATTTGAATAGCGTTTGGTCCCCAACTTGTCATGAACGTTCCCACCAAGTTGGTGGGGGAAGTCGGTCCGCCTGATCCCCTCAGACTAGTTGTTCAAATGGCAGTGAAATCCAGATGGCGGGTCACAAAGGACACCGTTTGCCATGGCACCAGGTGTTGTTCGATTGACTTCTTTGCTGCACTTGGGGTGGGACGTACTTATGAAGTGCTGTGAAGTTTGGTGAAGAATCCCGTGTATTCCTGTGGAGATATAAGCAATCCGTGTTTCATGGCGAGAAGGCTTTTTGGGTCTGTTGCCACGGTTACAGGCTTTTTCCTATTAGAAAGATTTGAATAGCGTTTGTTCCCCAACTTGTGAGGAAGGTTCCCACTAAGTGTGGAGTCAGTCGCACGAATCTCCTCAGACTAGTTCGTTCAAATGGCAGTGAAATCCAAGATGGCGGGCACGCCGTTGTCATGGCAACAGCTGTTCGATTGACTTCTTTGCTGCACTTGGGGTGTCACCAGTATGAATACTGTGAAGTTTGGTGCAGATCCCATGTATTTACATGGAGATATGAGCAAACCGTGTTTCATGGCGAGAAGGTCATTTTCCGTCGGTTGCCACGGTAACATGCTTTCTGCTATTAGAAAGATTTGAACAATTTTTGGTCCCCAACTTGTCAGGAAGCTTCCCACCAAGTTTGGAGTCAGTCGCACGAATCCCCTCAGACTAGTTCGTTCAAATACGATGTGTGTAAAGTGCAAAAAATGGCAAAAAAATGGCCGCACACGCCAAGATGGCGGGCGCCCCGTTGCCATGGCAACAGGTGTTCTATAGAATTTTTTGGTCGGCTCAGCATGTTACACGTGTGTGCCAAGTTTCGTCTTCCTATGTTGAAGTAGACGTTCGGGACCCCATTCATTTGGGGAATTTTTGTGTCCGTAGGTGGCGCTGTTGAGCCAATTTTGCATTGAAGTCAATGCGGACTTTAGAATATAAAATTTTTCACCGGGCTTGATGTGTGTGCCAAGTTTCACAACTTTTCATGGGTGTTTAGGGGGTCAAATTTGGCCTCGAAATGCTTAGAAGGAGGAGAAGAATAATTAAAGCCGCAAGCGGCATCCATCGGGTCCGAGCGGCCTGGACCCCGCCACCCATCTCATACACCTTTTCCTAGCATGGTAGGTAACCTGGTCACATCATATTTAACATGGTAAAACACCCAGCTGAAAATCTGAAATGTTGATATACTTAGTTAGCATTTTTTGCTTGCATGCTAATTCTGCTAGCTAACATGCTATGTTGCCATGACAACAGGTGTTGTAATGCGTTAGGGACCCAACAAGTATGAATCCTGTCAAGTTTGGTGCAGATCCCATCTATTTCTGTGGAAATATGAGCAAACCGTGTTTCATGGCGAGAAGGCTTTTTCCGTCAGTTGCCACGGTTACACGCTTTCTCCTATTAGAAAGATTTGAATAGCGTTTGGTCCCCAACTTGTCATGAACGTTCCCACCAAGTTTGGAGTCGGTCGCCCGAATCCCCTCAGACTAGTTCGTTCAAATGGCAGTGAAATCCAAGATGGCGGGTACACCGTTGCCATGGCAACAGGTGTTCAATTGACTTCTTTGCTGCACTTGGGGTGGGACACGTATGAATGCTGTGAAGTTTGGTGAAGATCCCGTGTATTTCTATGGAGATATGAGCCAACCGTGTTTCATGGCGAGGAGGCTTTTTCGGTCTGTTGCCACGGTTACAGGCTTTTTCCTATTAGAAAGATTTGAATAGCGTTTGTTCCCCAACTTGTCAGGAAGGTTCCCACCAAGTTTGGAGTCAGTCGCACGAATCTCCTCAGACTAGTTCGTTCAAATGGCAGTGAAAACCAAGATGGCGGGCACGCCGTTGTCATGGCAACAGCTGTTCGATTGACTTCTTTGCTGGACTTGGGGTGTCACAAGTATGAATCCTATCAAGTTTGGTGCAGATCCCACGTATTTCTATGGAGATATGAGCAAACCGTGTTTCATGGCGAGAAGGCGGTTTTCCGTCGGTTGCCACGGTAACACGCTTTCTGCTATTAGAAAGATTTGAACAATTTTTGGTCCCCAACTTGTCAGGAAGCTTCCCACCAAGTTTGGAGTCAGTCGCACGAATCCCCTCAGACTAGTTCGTTCAAATACGATGTGTGTAAAGTGCAAAAAATGGCAAAAAAATGGCCGAACACGCCAAGATGGCGGGCGCCCTGTTGCCATGGCGACCGGTGTTACTTTGAGTTTTTTGGTCAACTCGGGGTGGTGCACGTGTGTGCCGAGTTTCGTCTTCCTACGTTGAAGTAGACTTCCGGGGCCCCATTCATGTGGTGATTTTTGGTGACTCTAGGTGGCGCTGTTGAGCCAATTTTGCATTGAAGTGTATGCGGACCTTGTAATATCCGAGTTACGCCGGACGTGACGTCTGTGCCAAGTTTCACAACTTTTCATGGGTGTTTAGGGGGTCAAATTTGGGGTCAAAGCGCTTAGGAGAACGAGAATAATAAACATAGCAGAAACAATAGGGCCCCGCCATACTTTGTATGGCTCGGACCCTAATTAAAGCCGCAAGCGGCATCCATCGGGTCCGAGCTGCCTGGACCCCGCCACCCAATGTCGCCCTGGGAAAAGGTGGTGTAATGCGTAAGGACCCAACGTGTGTGAATACTGTCAAGTTTGGTGCAGTTCCCATTCATTCCTATTGAGATATGAGCAAACCGTGTTTCATGGCGAGATGGTCATTTTCCGTCGGTTGCCACGGTAACACGCTTTCTCCTATTAGAAAGATGTGAGGACTGTTTGATCCCCAACTTGTCAGGAAGCTTCCCACCAAGTTTGGAGTCGGTCGCCCGAATCCCCTCAGAGTAGTTCGTTCAAATGGCAGTGAAATCCAAGATGGCGGGCACACCGTTGCCATGGCAACAGGTTTTCGATTGACTTCTTTGCTGCACTTGGGGTGGGACACGTATGAATGCTGGCAAGTTTGGTGAAGATCCCGTGTATTTCTATGGAGATATGATCAACCCGTGTTTCATGGCGAGGAGGCTTTTTCCGTCGGTTGCCACGGTTACAGGCTTTTTCCTATTAGAAAGATTTGAATAGCGTTTGGTCCCCAACTTGTCAGTAACATTCCCACCAAGTTTGGCGTCTGTCGCACGAATCCCCTCAGACTAGTTTGTTGAAATGGCAGTGAAATCCAAGATGGCGGGCACCCAGTTGCCATGGCAACAGGTGTTTGATTGACTACTTTGCTGGACTTGGGGTGTCACAGGTATGAATACTGTCAAGTTTGGTGCAGATCCCATTTATTTCTATGGAGATATGAGCAAACCGTGTTTCATGGCGAGAAGGCGTTTTTCCGTCGGTTGCCATGGTAACACGCTTTGTGCTATTAGAAAGATTTGAACAGCGTTTGGTCCCCAACTTGTCAGGAAGCTTCCCTCTAAGTTTGGAGTCAGTGGCACGAATCCCCTCAGACTAGTTTGTTCAAATACAATGTGTGTAAAGTGCCAAAAATGGCAAAAAAATGGCCGTACACGCCAAGATGGCGGGCACCACGTTGCCATGGCAACAGGTGTTAGATTGACTTTTTTGGTCGACTCGGGGTGTTACACGTGTGTGCCGAGTTTCGTGTTCCTACGTCGAAGTAGACGTTCCCTGACCCCATTCATTGGGGTATTTTGTTGACTTCTAGGTGGCGCTGTTGAGCCACTTTTGTATTGAAGTGTATCTGATGATCTTATGATATCCGAGTTACGCGGGACTTGATGTGTGTGCCAAGTTTCACAACTTTTCATGGGTGTTTAGGGGGTCAAATTTGGCGTCGAAATGCTTAGGAGGAGTATAATAATAATAATAATAAAGCCGCAAGCGGCATCCATCGGGTCCAAGCTGCCTGGACCCCGCCACCCGATGTCGCCATGACAACAGGTGGTGTAATGCTTTAAGGACCCAACGTGTATGAATCCTGTCAAGTTTGGTGCAGTTCCCATTTATTCCTGTGGAGATATGAGCAAACCGTGTTTCATGGCGAGAAGGTCATTTTCCGTCGGTTGCCACGGTAACACGCTTTCTGGTATTAGAAAGATTTGAGGAGCGTTTGGTCCCCAACTTGTCAGGAAGGTCCCCACCAAGTTTGGAGTCAGTCGGACAAATCCCCTCAGACTAGTTCGTTCAAATGGCAATGAAATCCAAGATGGCGGGCACCCCGTTGTCATGGCAACAGATGTTAGATTGACTTCTTTGCTGGACTTGGGGTGTCACACGTATGAATACTGTAAACTTTGGTGAAGATCCCATGTATTTCTATGGAGATATGAGCAAACCGTGTTTCATGGCGAGAAGGCGTTTTTCCGTCGGTTGCCACGGTAACACGCTTTCTGCTATTAGAAAGATTTGAGGAGCGTTTGGTCCCCAACTTGTCAGGAAGCTTCCCACCAAGTTTGGAGTCAGTCGCACGAATCCCCTCAGACTAGTTCGTTCAAATACGATGTGTGTAAAGTGCAAAAAATGGCAAAAAAATGGCCGCACACGCCAAGATGGCGGGCACACCGTTGTCATGGCAACAGGTGTTTCATTGACTTTTTTGCTCAGCTTGGGGTGTTATACGTGTGTGCTGAGTTTCGTGTTCCTACGTGGAAGTAGATTTTCGGGACCCCATTCATTTGGGGAATTTATTTTTTTGTAGGTGGCGCTGTTGAGCCAATTTTTTATTGAAGTGTATGCGGCCCTTATAATATCCGAGTTACGCGGGGCTTGACCTGTGTGCCAAGTTTCACAACTTTTCATGGGTGTTTAGGGGGTCAAATTTGGGGTCGAAATGCTTAGGAGGAGAAGTATAATTAAAGCCGCAAGCGGCATCCATCGGGTCCGAGCTGCCTGGACCCCGCCACCCGATGTTGCCATGACAACAGGTGGTGTAATGCGTTAAGGACCCAACCTGTATGAATCCTGTCAAGTTTGGTGCAGATCCCACGTATTCCTATGGAGATATAAGCAAACCGTGTTTCATGGCGAGAAGGCATTTTTCCGTCGGTTGCCACGGTTACACGCTTTCTGCTATTAGAAAGATTTGAGGAGCGTTTGGTCCCCAACTTGTGAGGAAGCTTCCCACCAAGTTTGAAGTCAGTCGCACGAATCCCTTCAGACTAGTTCGTTAAAATGGCAGTGAAATCCAAGATGGCGGGCACCCCGTTGCCATGGCAACAGATGTTCGATTGACATCAATGCTGGACTTGGGGTGTCACAAGTATGAATCCTGTGAAGTTTGGTGCAGAGCCCACGTATTCCTATGGAGATATAAGCAAACCGTGTTTCATGGCGAGGGCATTTTTCCGTCGGTTGCCACGGTTACACGCTTTTTCCTATTAGAAAGATTTGAGGAGCGTTTGGTCCCCAACTTGTCAGGAAGCTTCCCACCAAGTTTGGAGTCAATCGCACGAATCCCCTCAGACTAGTTCGTTCAAATACGATGTGTGTAAAGTGCAAAAAATGGGAAAAAAATGGCCGCACACGGCAAGATGGCGGGCACGCCGTTGCCATGGCAACAGGTGTTCGATTGACTTTTTTGCTCGACTCGCGGTGTTAGACGTGTGTGCCGAGTTTCGTCTTCCTACGTCGAAGTAGACGTACCCGGACCCCATTCTATGGCGTATTTTTTTTACTTCTAGGTGGCGCTGTTGAGCCACTTTTGCATTGAAGTGTATGGGGACCTTAGAATATTGCGATTTTCGCCGGGCTTGACATGTGTGCCAAGTTTCACAACTTTTCATGAGTGTTTAGGGGGTCATATTTGGGGTCGAAGCGCTTAGAAGAAGGAGAAGAATAATAAACATAGCAGAAACAATAGTTGTATGGCTCGGACCCTAATTAAAGCCGCAAGCGGCATCCATCGGGTCCGAGCGTCCTGGACCCCGCCACCCGTCTCATACACCTGTTCCTAGCATGGTAGGTAACCTGGTAAAATGGAAGGTAACATGGCAAAAGACCCAGCTGCAAATCTGAAATGTTGATATACTTAGTTAGCATTTTTTGCTTGCATGCTAATTCTGCTAGCTACCATGCTATGTTGCCATGACAACAGGTGGTGCAATGCGTTAGGGACCCAACAAGTATGAATCCTGTCAAGTTTGGTGCAGTTCCCATGTATTCCTATTGAGGTATGAGCAAACCGTGTTTCATGGCGAGAAGGCTTTTTCCGTCGGTTGCCACGGTTACACGCTTTCTCCTATTAGAAAGATTTGAGGAGCGTTTGGTCCCCAACTTGTCAGGAAGCTTCCCACCAAATTTGGAGTCAGTCGCACGAATCCCCTCAGACTAGTTCGTTCAAATGGCAGTGAAATCCAAGATGGTGGCCACCCCGTTGCCATGGCAACAGGTGTTCGATTGACTTCTTTGCTGGAGTTGGGGTGTCACCAGTATGAATACTGTCAAGTTTGGTGGAGATCCCGTGTATTTCTGTGGAGATATGAGCAAACCGTGTTTCATGGCGAGAAGGCGTTTTTCCGACTGTTGCCACGGTAACATGCTTTCTGCTATTAGAAAGATTTGAGGAGCGTTTGGTCCCCAACTTGTCAGGAAGCTTCCCACCAAGTTTGGAGTCAGTCGCACGAATCCCCTCAGACTAGTTCGTTCAAATACGATGTGTGTAAAGTGCAAAAAATGGCAAAAAAATGGCCGCACACGCCAAGATGGCGGGCACACCGTTGTCATGGCAACAGGTGTTTCATTGACTTTTTTGCTCAGCTTGGGGTGTTATACGTGTGTGCTGAGTTTCGTGTTCCTACGTGGAAGTAGATTTTCGGGACCCCATTCATTTGGGGAATTTATTTTTTTGTAGGTGGCGCTGTTGAGCCAATTTTTTATTGAAGTGTATGCGGCCCTTATAATATCCGAGTTACGCGGGGCTTGACCTGTGTGCCAAGTTTCACAACTTTTCATGGGTGTTTAGGGGGTCAAATTTGGGGTCGAAATGCTTAGGAGGAGAAGTATAATTAAAGCCGCAAGCGGCATCCATCGGGTCCGAGCTGCCTGGACCCTCCCACCCGATGTCGCCATGACAACAGGTGGTGTAATGCTTTAAGGACCCAACGTATATGAATCCTGTCAAGTTTGGTGCAGTTCCCATTTATTCGTGTGGCGATATGAGCAAACCGTGTTTCATGGCGAGAAGGTCATATTCCGTCGGTTGCCACGGGAACACGCTTTCTGCTATTAGAAAGATTTGAGGAGCGTTTGGTCCTCAACTTGTCAGGAAGCTTCCCATCAAGTTTGGAGTCTGTCGCACGAATCCCCTCAGACTAGTTCGTTCAAATGGCAGTGAAATCCAAGATGGCGGCCACCCCGTTGCCATGGCAACAGGTGTTCGATTGACTTCTGTGCTGCACTTGGGGTGTGACAGGTATGAATACTCTGAACTTTGGTGCAGATCCCATGCATTTCCATGGAGATATGAGCAAACCGTGTTTCATGGCGAGAAGGTCATTTTCCGTCGGTTGCCACGGTAACACGCTTTCTGCTATTAGAGAGATTTGCGGAGCGTTTGGTCCCCAACTTGTCAGGAAGGTCCCCACCAAGTTTGGAGGCAATCGCACGAATCCCCTCAGACTAGTTCGTTCAAATACGATGTGTGTAAAGTGCAAAAAATGGCAAAAAAATGGCCGCACACACCAAGATGGCGGGTGCCACGTTGCCATGGCGACAGGTGTTACTTTGAGTTTTTTGGTCAACACGGGGTGGTACACGTGTGTGCCGAGTTTCGTCTTCCTACGTTGAAGTAGACTTCCGGGACCCCATTCATATGGTGATTTTTGGTGACTCTAGGTGGCGCTGTTGAGCCAATTTTGCATTGAATAGTATGCGGACTTTATAATATCCGATTTTCGCCAGGCTTGAGGTGTGTGCCAAGTTTCACAACTTTTCATGGGTGTTTAGGGGGTCAAATTTGGGGTCGAAGCGCTTAGAAGGAGTATAATAATAATTAAAGCCGCAAGCGGCATCCATCGGGTCCGAGCGGCCTGGACCCCGCCACCCGTCTCATACACCTTTTCCTAGCATGGTAGGTAACCTGGTCACATCATATTTAACATGGTAAAACACCCAGCTGAAAATCTGAAATGTTGATATACTTAGTTAGCATTTTTTGCTTGCATGCTAATTCTGCTAGCTAACATGCTATGTTGCCATGACAACAGGTGTTGTAATGCGTTAGGGACCCAACAAGTATGAATCCTGTCAAGTTTGGTGCAGATCCCATCTATTTCTGTGGAAATATGAGCAAACCGTGTTTCATGGCGAGAAGGCTTTTTCCGTCGGTTGCCACGGTTACACGCTTTCTCCTATTAGAAAGATTTGAATAGCGTTTGGTCCCCAACTTGTCATGAACGTTCCCACCAAGTTTGGAGTCGGTCGCCCGAATCCCCTCAGACTAGTTCGTTCAAATGTCAGTGAAATCCCAGATGGCGGGTACACCGTTGCCATGGCAACAGGTGTTCGATTGACTTCTTTGCTGCACTTGGGGTGGGACACGTATGAATGCTGTGAAGTTTGGTGAAGATCCCGTGTATTTCTATGGAGATATGAGCCAACCGTGTTTCATGGCGAGGAGGCTTTTTCGGTCTGTTGCCACGGTTACAGGCTTTTTCCTATTAGAAAGATTTGAATAGCGTTTGTTCCCCAACTTGTCAGGAAGGTTCCCACCAAGTTTGGAGTCAGTCGCACGAATCTCCTCAGACTAGTTCGTTCAAATGGCAGTGAAATCCAAGATGGCGGGCACGCCGTTGTCATGGCAACAGCTGTTCGATTGACTTCTTTGCTGCACTTGGGGTGTCACCAGTATGAATACTGTCAAGTTTGGTGCAGATCCCATGTATTTACATGGAGATATGAGCAAACCGTGTTTCATGGCGAGAAGGTCATTTTCCGTCGGTTGCCACGGTAACATGCTTTCTGCTATTAGAAAGATTTGAACAATTTTTGGTCCCCAACTTGTCAGGAAGCTTCCCACCAAGTTTGGAGTCAGTCGCACGAATCCCCTCAGACTAGTTCGTTCAAATACGATGTGTGTAAAGTGCAAAAAATGGCGAAAAAATGGCCGCACACGCCAAGATGGCGGGCGCCCCGTTGCCATGGCGACAGGTGTTACATTGAGTGTTTTGGTCAACACGGGGCGGTACACGTGTGTGCCGAGTTTCGTCTTCCTACGTTGAAGTAGACTTCCGGGGCCCCATTCATGTGGTGATTTTTGGTGACTCTAGGTGGCGCTGTTGAGCCAATTTTGGATTGAATAGTATGCGGACCTTATGATATCCGAGTTACGCGGGACTTGAGGTGTGTGCCAAGTTTCACAACTTTTCATGGGTGTTTAGGGGGTCAAATTTGGGGTCAAAGCGCTTAGGAGAACGAGAATAATAAACATTTCAACTACAATAGGGCCCCGCCATACTTCGTATGGCTCGGACCCTAATTATAGCCGCAAGCGGCATCCATCGGGTCCGAGCGGCCTGGACCCCGCCACCCGTCTCATACACCTTTTCCTAGCATGGTAGGTAACCTGGTCACATCATATTTAACATGGTAAAACACCCAGCTGAAAATCTGAAATGTTGATATACTTAGTTAGCATTTTTTGCTTGCATGCTAATTCTGCTAGCTAACATGCTATGTTGCCATGACAACAGGTGTTGTAATGCGTTAGGGACCCAACAAGTATGAATCCTGTCAAGTTTGGTGCAGATCCCATCTGTTTCTGTGGAAATATGAGCAAACCGTGTTTCATGGCGAGAAGGCTTTTTCCGTCGGTTGCCACGGTTACACGCTTTCTCCTATTAGAAAGATTTGAATAGCGTTTGGTCCCCAACTTGTCATGAACGTTCCCACCAAGTTTGGAGTCGGTCGCCCGAATCCCCTCAGACTAGTTCGTTCAAATGTCAGTGAAATCCCAGATGGCGGGTACACCGTTGCCATGGCAACAGGTGTTCGATTGACTTCTTTGCTGCACTTGGGGTGGGACACGTATGAATGCTGTGAAGTTTGGTGAAGATCCCGTGTATTTCTATGGAGATATGAGCCAACCGTGTTTCATGGCGAGGAGGCTTTTTCGGTCTGTTGCCACGGTTACAGGCTTTTTCCTATTAGAAAGATTTGAATAGCGTTTGTTCCCCAACTTGTCAGGAAGGTTCCCACCAAGTTTGGAGTCAGTCGCACGAATCTCCTCAGACTAGTTCGTTCAAATGGCAGTGAAATCCAAGATGGCGGGCACGCCGTTGTCATGGCAACAGCTGTTCGATTGACTTCTTTGCTGCACTTGGGGTGTCACCAGTATGAATACTGTCAAGTTTGGTGCAGATCCCATGTATTTACATGGAGATATGAGCAAACCGTGTTTCATGGCGAGAAGGTCATTTTCCGTCGGTTGCCACGGTAACATGCTTTCTGCTATTAGAAAGATTTGAACAATTTTTGGTCCCCAACTTGTCAGGAAGCTTCCCACCAAGTTTGGAGTCAGTCGCACGAATCCCCTCAGACTAGTTCGTTCAAATACGATGTGTGTAAAGTGCAAAAAATGGCGAAAAAATGGCCGCACACGCCAAGATGGCGGGCGCCCCGTTGCCATGGCGACAGGTGTTACATTGAGTTTTTTGGTCAACACGGGGCGGTACACGTGTGTGCCGAGTTTCGTCTTCCTACGTTGAAGTAGACTTCCGGGGCCCCATTCATGTGGTGATTTTTGGTGACTGTAGGTGGCGCTGTTGAGCCAATTTTGGATTGAATAGTATGCGGACCTTATGATATCCGAGTTACGCGGGACTTGAGGTGTGTGCCAAGTTTCACAACTTTTCATGGGTGTTTAGGGGGTCAAATTTGGGGTCAAAGCGCTTAGGAGAACGAGAATAATAAACATTTCAACTACAATAGGGCCCCGCCATACTTCGTATGGCTCGGACCCTAATAAACATTACAACCACAATAGGGCCTTGCCATACTTTGTATGGCTCGGACCCTAATTAAAGCCGCAAGCGGCATCCATCGGGTCCGAGCGTCCTGGACCCCGCCACCCGTCTCATACACCTGTTCCTAGGATGGTAGGTAACCTGGTAAAATGGAAGGTAACATGGCAAAAGACCCAGCTGCAAATCTGAAATGTTGATATACTTAGTTAGCATTTTTTGCTTGCATGCTAATTCTGCTAGCTAACATGCTATGTTGCCATGACAACAGGTGGTGGAATGCGTTAAGGACCCAACAAGTATGAATCCTGTCAAGTTTGGTGCAGATCCCATGTATTCCTATGGAGATATGAGCAAACCGTGTTTCATGGCGAGAAGGCTTTTCCATCGGTTGCCACGGTTACTGGCTTTTTCCTATTAGAAAGATTTGAGGAGCGTTTGGTCCCCAACTTGTCAGGAAGCTTCCCACCAAGTTTGGAGTCAGTCGAGCGAATCCCCTCAGACTAGTTCGTTCAAATGGCAATTAAATCCAAGATGGCGGGCACCCCGTTGCCATGACAACAGGTGTTTGATTGACTTCTGTGCTGGACTTGGGGTGTCACAGGTATGAATACTGTCAAGTTTGGTGCAGATCCCACGTATTTCTAAGGAGATATGAGCAAACCGTGTTTCATGGGAAGATGGTCATTTTCCGTCGGTTACCACGGTAACACGCTTTCTCCTATTAGAAAGATTTGAATAGCGTTTGGTCCCCAACTTGTCAGGAAGCTTCCCACCAAGTTTGGAGTCAGTCGCACGAATCCCCTCGAAGTAGTTAGTTGAAATGGCACTAAAATCCAAGACGGCGGCCAGCCCGTTGCCATGGCAACAGGTGTTCAATTGAGTTGTTTGCTGGACTTGGGGTGTGACACGTATGAATACTGTGAAGTTTGGTGCAGATCCAGTGTATTTCTTTGGAGATATGATCAAACCATTTTTCATAGCGAGAAGGTCATTTTCCGTGGGTTGCCACGGTAACACGCTTTCTGCTATTAGAAAGTTTCGAATAGCGTTTGGTCCCCAACTTGTCAGGTACCTCCCCACCAAGTTTGGAGTCAGTGGCACGAATCCCCTCAGATTAGTTCGTTCAAATACAATGTGTGTAAAGTGCCAAAAATGGCAACAAAATGGCCGCACACGCCAAGATGGCGGGCACCCCGTTGCCATGGCAACAGGTGTCAGATTGACTTTTTTGCTCGACTCGGGGTGTTACACGTGTGTGCCGAGTTTCGTCTTCCTACGTGGAAGTAGACGTTCCCGGACCCCATTCATTGGGGTATTTTGCTGACTTGTAGGTGGCGCTGTTGAGCCATTTTTGCATTGATGTGTATGCGGACCTTAGAATATCGAAATTTGCTCGGGTCTTGATGTGTGTGCAAAATTTCACAACTTTTCATGGGTGTTTAGTGGGTCAAATTTGGCTTACGAGCGCTTAGAAGAATAATAATAATTAAAGCCGCAAGCGGCATCCATCGGGTCCGAGCGGCCTGGACCCCGCCACCCGATGTTGCCATGACAACAGGTGGTGTAACGCGTGAAGGACCCAACATGTATGAATCCTGTCAAGTTTGGTGCAGTTCCCATGTATTCCTCTGGAGACATGAGCAACCGTTTTTCATGGCGAGAAGGGTTTTTCCGTGGGTTGCCACGGTGACACGGTTTTTCCTACTAGAAAGATTTGAGGAGCGTTTGGTCCCCAACTTGTCAGGAAGCTTCCCACCAAGTTTGGAGTGAATCGCAGGAATCCCCTCAGACTAGTTCGTTCAAATGGCAGTGAACTCCAAGATGGCGGCCACCCCGTTGCCATGGCAACAGGTGTTTGATTGACTTCTTTGCTGGACTTGGGGTGTCACAGGTATGAATACTGTGAACTTTGGTGCAGATCCCATGTATTTCTATAGAGATATGAGCAAACCGTGTTTAATGGCGAGGTCTTTTCCATGGGTTGCCACGGTAACACGCTTTCTGCTATTAGAAAGATTTGAATAGCGTTTGGTCCCCAACTTGTCAGGAAGCTTCCCACCAAGTTTGGAGTCAATGGCACGAATCCCTTCAGACTAGTTCGTTCAAATGGCAATGAAATCCAAGATGGCGGGCACGCCGTTGCCATGGCAACAGGTCTTCGATTGACTTCGTTGTTGGACTTGGGGTGTGACACGTATGAATATTGTGAAGGTTGGTGCAGATCCCACGTATTTCTATGGAGATATGAGCAAACCGTGTTTCTTGGCGAGGTGATTTTCCGTCGGTTGCCACGGTAACACGCTTTCTGCTATTAGAAAGATTTGAATAGCGTTTGGTCCCCAACTTGTCAGGAAGCTTCCCACCAAGTTTGGAGTCAGTCGCACGAATCCCATCAGACTAGTTCGTTCAAATGGCAATGAAATCCAAGATGGCGAGCACCCCGTTGCCATGGCAACAGGTGTTTGATTGACTTCTTTGCTGGACTTGGGGTGTGACACGTATGAATACTGTCAAGTTTGGTGCAGATCGCACGTATTTCTAAGGAGATATGAGCAAACCGTGTTTCATGGCGAGAAGGTCATTTTCCGTCGGTTGCCACGGTAACACGCTTTCTGCTATTAGAAAGATTTGAATAGCGTTTGGTCCCCAACTTGTCAGGAACGTTCCCACCAAGTTTGGAGTCAGTCGCACGAATCCCCTCAGACTAGTTCGTTCAAATACTATGTGTGTAAAGTGCAAAAAATGGCAAAAAAATGGCCGCACACGCCAAGATGGTGGGCACACCGTTTCCATGGCAACAGGTGTTTCATTGACTTTTTTGCTCAGCCTGGGGTGTTATACGTGTGTGCCAAGTTTTGTGTTCCCATGTCGAAGTAGACTTTCGGGACCCCATTCATTTGGGGATTTTTGGGGTCTCTAGGTGGCGCTGTTGAGCCAATTTTGCATTGAAGTCTATGCGGACTTTAGAATATCGAATTTTTCACCGGGCTTGACGTGTGTGCCAAATTTCACAACTTTTCATGGGTGTTTAGGGGGTGATTTTTAGGCTCAAAATGCTTAGAAGGAGAAGGAGAAGAATAAAAAACATTTCAGTAACAATAGGGCCTTGCCATACTTTGTATGGCTCGGACCCTAATTAAAGCCGCAAGCGGCATCCATCGGGTCCGAGCTGCCTGGACCCCGCCACCCAATGTTGCCATGACAACAGGTGCTGTAATGCGTTAAGGACCCAACCTGTATGAATCCCGTCAAGTTTGGTGCAGATCCCTTGTATTCCTATGGAGATATGAGCAAACCGTGTTTCATGGCGAGGGCATTTTTCCGTCGGTTGCCACGGTAACACGCTTTCTCCTATTAGAAAGATTTGAATAGCGTTTGGTCCCCAACTTGTCAGGAAGCTTCCTACCAAGTTTGGAGTCAGTTGCACGAATCCCCTCAGACTAGTTCGTTCAAATACGATGTGTGTAAAGTGCAAAAAATGGCAAAAAAATGGCCGCACACGCCAAGATGGCGGGCACCCCGTTGCCATGGCAACAGGTGTTTGATTGACTTTTTTGCTCTACTCGGGGTGTTACCCGTGTGTGCCGAGTTTCGTGTTCCTACGTCGAAATAGACGTTCCTGGACCCCATTCATTGGGGTATTTTTTTCACTTCTAGGTGGCGCTGTTGAGCCACTTTTTCATTGAAGTGTATGCGAACCTTAGAATATCGCGATTTTCGCCGGGCTTCACATGTGTGCCAAGTTTCACAACTTTTCATGGGCGTTTAGGGGGTCATATTTGGGGTCGAAGCGCTTAGGAGAACGAGAAGAAGGAGAATTAAAGCCGCAAGCGGCATCCATCGGGTCCGAGCGGCCTGGACCCCGCCACCCGATGTTGCCATGACAACAGGTGGTGTAACGCGTTAAGGACCCAACAAGTATGAATCCTGTGAAGTTTGGTGCAGTTCCGATGTATTCCTATGGAGATATGAGCAACCGTGTTTCATGGCGAGAAGGCTTTTTTCCGTCAGTTGCCACGGTAACACTGTTTTTCCTATTAGAAAGATTTGAGGAGCGTTTGGTCCCCAACTTGTCAGGAAGCTTCCCACCAAGTTTGGAGTCAGTGGCACGAATCCCCTCAGACTAGTTTGTTGAAATGTCAATGAAATCCAAGATGGCGGCCATCCCGTTGCCATGGCAACAGGTGTTCGATTGACTTTTTTGCTGGACTTGGGGTGTCACAGGTATGAATACTGTCAACTTTGGTGCAGATCCCATGTATTTCTATGGAGATATGAGCAAACCGTGTTTCATGGCGAGAAGGCTTTTTCCGTGGGTTGCCACGGTAACACGCTTTTTCCTATTAGAGAGATCTGAGGAGCGTTTGGTCCCCAACTTGTCAGGAAGGTCCCCACCGAGTTTGGAGTCAGTCGCACAAATCCCCTCAGACTAGTTCGTTCAAATGGAAATGAAATCCAAGATGGCGGCCTCCCTGTTGCCATGGCAACAGGTGTTCGATTGACTTGTTTGCTGGACTTGGGGTGTGACACGTATGAATACTGTGAACTTTGGTGCAGATCCCATCTATTTCTGTGGAGATATGAGCAAACCGTGTGTCATGGCGAGAAGGTCATTTTGCGTGGGTTGCCACGGTAACACGCTTTCTGCTATTAGAAAGATTTGAGGAGCGTTTGGTCCCCAACTTGTCAGGAAGCTTCCCACCAAGTTTGGAGTCAATCGCACGAATCCCCTCAGACTAGTTCGTTCAAATACGATGTGTGTAAAGTGCAAAAAATGGCAAAAAAATGGCCGCACACGGCAAGATGGCGGGCACGCCGTTGCCATGGCAACAGGTGTTCGATTGACTTTTTTGCTCGACTCGGGGTGTTAGACGTGTGTGCCGAGTTTCGTCTTCCTACGTCGAAGTAGACGTACCCGGACCCCATTCTATGGCGTATTTTTTTTACTTCTAGGTGGCGCTGTTGAGCCACTTTTGCATTGAAGTGTATGCGGACCTTAGAATATTGCGATTTTCGCCGGGCTTGACATGTGTGCCAAGTTTCACAACTTTTCATGAGTGTTTAGGGGGTCATATTTGGGGTCGAAGCGCTTAGAAGAAGGAGAAGAATAATTAAAGCCGCAAGCGGCATCCATCGGGTCCGAGCAGCCTGGACCCCGCCACCCGTGTCCTAAGCCTTTTCCTAGCATGGTAGGTAACCTGGTAACATCATAGTTAACATGGTAAAACACCCAGCTGCAAATCTGAAATGTTGATATACTTAGTTAGCATTTTTTCCTAGCATGCTCATTTTCTAGCTCACATGCTATGTTGCCATGACAACAGGTGTTGTAATGCGTTAGGGACCCAACAAGTATGAATACTGTCAAGTTTGGTGCAGTTCCTCTGTATTCCTATGGAGATATAAGCAAAACGCGTTTCATGGCGAGAAGGCTTTTTCTGTCGGTTGCCACGGTTACACGCTTTTTCCTATTAGAAAGATTTGAGGAGCGTTTGGTCCCCAACTTGTCAGGAAGCTTCCCACCAAGTTTGGAGTCAGTCGCACGAATCCCCTCAGACTAGTTTGTGAAAATGTGAGTGAAATCCAAGATGGCGGGCGACCCGTTGCCATGGCAACAGGTGTTTGATTGACTTCTTTGCTGGACTTGGGGTGTGACACGTATGAATACTGTCAACTTTGTTGCAGATCCCATCTATTTCTGTGGAGATATGAGCAAACCGTGTTTAATGGCGAGGTCTTTTTCCATCGGTTGCCACGGTAACACGCTTTCTGCTATTAGAAAGATTTGAGGAGCGTTTGGTCCCCAACTTGTCAGGAAGGTCCCCACCGAGTTTGGAGTCGGTTGGACCATTCCCCTCAGACTAGTTCGTTCAAATGGCAGTGAAATCCAAGATGGCGGGCGACCCGTTGCCATGGTAACAGGTGTTTGATTGACTTCTTTGCTGTACTTGGGGTGTCACACGTATGAATACTGTGAAGTTTGGTGGAGATCCCATCTATTTCTATGGAGATATAAGCAAACCGTGTTTCATGGCGAGAAGGCGTTTTTCCGTCTGTTGCCACGGTAACATGCTTTCTGCTATTAGAAAGATTTGAGGAGCGTTTGGTCCCCAACTTGTCAGGAAGCTTCCCATCAAGTTTGGAGTCAATCGCACGAATCCCGTCAGACTAGTTCGTTCAAATACGATGTGTGTAAAGTGGAAAAAATGGCCAAAAAATGGCCGCACACGCCAAGATGGCGGGCACCCCGTTGCCATGGCAACATGTGTTACATTGAGTTTTTTGGTCAACACGGGGTGGTACACGTGTGTGCCGAGTTTCGTCTTCCTACGTTGAAGTAGACTTCCTGTTCCCCATTCATGTGGTGATTTTTGGTGACTGTAGGTGGCGCTGTTGAGCCAATTTTGCACTGAATAGTATGCGGACCTTAGAATATCCGATTTTCGCCGGGCTTGACGTGTGTGCCAAGTTTCACAACTTTTCATGGGTGTTTAGGGGGTCAAATTTGGCGTCGAAATGCTTAGGAGGAGAAGGAGAATAATAATTAAAGCTGCAAGCAGCGTTGGAGGCCCTCGCACCTCTGGCGCCGCTTCGGCCTATTGCACCGCCCCATCACCCCGCAACCTCCCTCCAGCAGCACAGCCGCTATCGCCCACAGCCATATACCCATTCTTCCAGAGTTTATCTCCATCAAGAGGTGATTTTCCTCATGAGAGGATCAACTTTCACCTCAGCCTTTCCAGTGATGACATCTGAAGCATTCAAGACCTTGTTTCTTACAAACTGTGTTGAATTCCCACAAACTGGAGCATGATTTTATCAAGAGGAAAATTCCACGTGGCCACTAGGTGGTGGTAAAGTTGTTTTAATGTAGGACCATGTTCAGGTTGGAACTCTAATGAGAACAGGAAAATATTAGCTGAATTGGTCAACTGACAGCAGGGTTAGTGCCACTTCCTGTATAATGGCGAATGATTTAAACCATCACAGAAAGCCATTTCAATCATGATGCTGTAAGAAGTCAGTCATATTTTCAACCATAAGTTCATGAAGGATGATATTAATGAGGTAGAATTAGTTATACAGATGATAAAGGTTAAAATGGTGGGACTTCCTTTTCCCAGGGGGCGGGGCTATGGTGTTGAGAACATAAGGACATGAAGAGGCATTTTTGTCTGTCCTGTCATGTTACATAAATATGCCACATTTTATCATGTCGTTCAAAGCAGTGGTTGGAGCTGATAGATTAAATATTTATAGGGGGCGCTATAGAGCCACATAACCAGCATATGTGTATTTGAATCAGTTCCAGGTCTGACCACTGTCCTCCCTGCCGAGTTTGGTGGAGATCAGGAGTACATTGGGTCAGTTACAAGTACTTCCTGTTTCATGGCGGTGGACGCCATTCGCCATGTTTTGCTTGAGGAACGAACTTGAGTTTTGTTTTCTGTAATATCATGAAAGGGTTTGAACTGACCTCAAGCACTTCTGAGTGTGTGAGGTTAATCCCTGACGAGAGGGACCCCGCTGCAGGAAAAAGGCACTTCCTGTTTCAAGTGGGCGGGGCTTAGGTCAAGACCACAAGTAGTTACATGTATCTGTTAAGGAGCAGACTCTGATCTATCACTGCAAGTGTGATGCTGATTGGATAAAAATTGAGGGATTTAAACTCAATAATGATGTCATGGCACCTTATCCAACCTTGTCATGGCGCCACGGTCTCGCCATGCAGCGTTAAGCAATGTCCAGATGACATCATCTGGACATGTAGATGTGGTCGGCATGGAACTGAAGTGAAACATGTGCAGTTTGGTACAAAATGAGTGTTGTATTTCAGAAATAATGGATTCCGTGCTTCATGGCGAAACATCAAAACTTGATGAGGCGCCGCCGCTGAACGCCACCTCCTATTAGAAAATTTTCAATAACTTTTGACGACGCATGCCTCTGGAGTGTTCAGACTGAGTTTGAGGTAAATACAATAAAATCTGTAGGAGGAGTTCGTTCAAATGCAAGGCAAAGAAACATGCAAAAATGACCCCGGAAATGACACTTTTTTCAAAATGGCCGACTTCCTGTTGAAGTTATCATATAGGTCCAAGAGGCTTTTTTGTACATCCTTCCATGTTCTATCAATATACTGGATTTCAGCCATATTGGTCAATGTAGTGGGCAGATATGATAAATTAAATATTTGTAGGGGGCGCTATAGAGACGTATTACAATTTTTGCAGCATATGTCAATGTGGCTGAGTTCCCGGCCTGACCGCGGTCCTCTCTGCCGAGTTTGGTGGAGATCAACGTTACAATGGGTCAGTTACAAGTACTTCCTGTTTGATGGCGTCGGACCACTATTCGCCAAGGTTACGTTTGACGAAGGAACTTGAGATTTTTATTGTGGTATCATGAAAGGGTTTGACGTGTTGTGAAGCACTTTCAAGTGCGTAAGTTTCATTCCTGAGTAGATGGACCCTGGCGTCTGAAAAAAAGCACTTCCTGTTGAAAGTGGGCGGGGCTTAGGGCTAGTCTGGAATTGGTCATAAGGATCTGTTCAGGGCCGGATCCTGATTAATCCCTGCAAGTCTGATGGGGATTGGATCAGAATTGAGGGATTTATAGTGATTTATGATGTCATGGCGTCTTATCAAAGTTCGCCATGGCGCCACGGTCTCGCCCTGCAGCGCAGAGCAACAGTTTTCACTGGATATCATCACCAACTTGTTTTCTGCTGTCTGACCCAGTTTGGACCTGGTTGTCTCGAAAACGTCAGATAAGTGGGTCTCCAAGTAACAACCATGACTTCCTGTCGCCAGGGGGCGTGGCCAATTCATAACCCAAATATTGACATGTAGATGTGTCCAGGATGGGACTGGCATCATACATGGCCATTTTGGTTCAGATACATTGTTTTATGTGGAAGTTATATCACTTTCGTTCTTCACGGCGAGACGTCAAACTTTGAGGCCCCACCCCCTCCATGCCCTTTCTCCTATTAGAAAACTTTCAATAACTTTTAAAGACACATGCCTTCTGGACATCCTGAGCTATTTTGGTAGCGGTACGATGAAATCTCTAGGAGGAGATAGATTTTGAAAATGTCAGTAAAACGCCAAAATGGCGACTTTGACTCAAAATGGCCGACTTCCTGTTGGTTTTAGGCTGTTGCTCCAAGAGGATTTTTTGTTCGCCCGAACATTTAGAATATATGTAGCGATTTTCATAAAGATTGATGACGTGCAGTGGCGGGGCATAATAAATAGGTGGCGCTCTCATTCAATTTTGCCCGAACAGTCCCAAGCACCCCAAAATATCAAATTTTTTGCATTCCTTTGGGGGGGTACACAAAAATAGGCGCGTTTTCGTGCATGTTCAGGTCCCCCAAAATGCCTCCAATGTTTAAGAAGAAGAAGAATAAGGAAGAAACGGAGTAATTACAATAGGCCTTCGCACCGCCTTCGGTGCTCGGGCCTAATAAGGAAGAAACGGAGCAATTACAATAGGCCTTCGCACCGCCTTCGGTGCTCGGGCCTAATAAAGCTGCAAGCAGCGTTGGAGGCCCTCGCACCTCTGGCGCCGCTTCGGCCTATTGCACCGCCCCATGACCCCGCAACCTCCCTCCAGCAACACAGCCGCTGTCGCCCACAGCCATAAACCCATTCTTCCAGAGTTTATCTACATCAAGAGGTGATTTTCCTCATGGGAGGATCAACTTGCACCTCAGCCTGTCCAGTGATGACATCTGAAGCATTCATGACCTTGTTTCTTACAAACTGTGTTGAATTCCCACAAACTGGAGCATGATTTCATCAAGAGGAAAATTCCACGTGGCCACTAGGTGGTGGTAAATTTGTTTTAATGTAGGACAAATGTTCAGGTTGGATCTCTGATGAGAACAGGAAAATATTAGCTCAATTGGTCAACTGACAGCAGGGTTAGTGCCACTTCCTGTATAATGGCAAATGATTTAAACCATCACAGAAAGCCATTTTAATCATGCTGCTGTAAGAAGTCAGTCATATTTTCAACCATGAGTTCATGAAGGATGATATAAATGAGTTAGAATTAGTTATACAGAGGATAAAGGGTTAAATGGTGGGACTTCCTGTTCCCAGGGGGCTATGGTGTTGCGAACTTAAAGGACATGAAGAGGCTTTTTTGTTTGTCCTGGCATGTTAAATAAATATGCCACATTTTACCATGTAGTTCAAAGCAGTGGTTGGAGCTGAAAGATGAACTATATACAGGGGGCGCTATAGAGCCATATTACCAGCATATGTGTATTTCAATCAGTTCCAGGCCTGACCACTGTCCTCCCTGCCAAGTTTGGTGGAGATCAGGAGTACATTGGGTCAGTTACAAGTACTTCCTGTTTGATGGCGGTGGACGCCATTTGCCATGTTTTGCTTGAGGAAGGAACTTGAGGTTTTTTTTCTCTTATATCATGAAAGGGTTTGACCTGATCTCAAGCACTTTTGAGTGTGTGAGGTTAATCCCTGACGACAGGGACCCTGCTGCAGGAAAAAGGCACTTCCTGTTTCAAGTGGGCGGGGCTTAGGCCAAGACCAGAAGTAATTACATATATCTGTTAAGAAGCAGACTCTGATTAATCATTGCAAGTGTGATGCTGATTGGATGAAAATTGAGGGATTTATACTCAATAATGATGTCATGGCGTTTTATCCAACCTTGTCATGGCGCCACGGTCTCGCCATGCAGCATTGAGCAATGTCCAGATGACAACATCAGGACTTGTAGATGTGGTCCGCATGGAAGTGAAGAGAAATATATGCAGTTTGGTACAGAATGAGTGTTGTATTGCAGAAATAATGGATTCCGTGCTTGTTGGCGAAACATCAAAACTTGATGAGGCGCCACCGCTGAACGCCACCTCCTATTAGAAAATTTTCAATAACTTTTGACCACACATGCCTCTGGAGTGTTCAGACTGAGTTTGAGGTAAATACGATAAAATCTGTAGGAGGAGTTCGTTCAAATGCAAGGCAAAGAAACATGCAAAAATGACCCCAAAAATGACACTTTTTTCAAAATGGCTGACTTCCTGTTGAAGTTATCATATAGGTCCAAGAGGCTTTTTTGTACATCCTTCCAAGTTCTATCAATATACTGGATTTCAGCCATATCAGTCAATGTAGTGGGCAGATATGATCAATTAAATATTTGTAGGTGGCGCTATAGAGCCATATTGCAATTTTTCCAGCATATGTCAATGTGGCTGAGTTCTCGGCTGGTCCGCGCTCCTCCCTGCCAGGTTTGGTGTAGATCAGCAGTACAATGGGTCAGTTACAAGTATTTCCTGTTTGATGGCGTCGGACCGCTATTCGCCATGGTTACGTTTGGCGAAGGAGCTTGAGATTTTTATTGTGGTATCATGAAAGGGTTTGACCTGTTGTGAAGTACTTTCAAGTGTGCACGTTTTATTCCTGAGGAGATGGACCCCTGGATCTGAAAAAAAGCACTTCCTGTTGGAAGTGGGCGGGGCTTAGGGCTAGACCGGAATTGATTATATGAATCTATTCAGGGCCGGACCCTGATTAATCCCTGCAAGTCTGATGGGGATTGGATCAGAATTGAGGGATTTATAGTGATTTATGATGTCATGGCGTCTTACCAAAGTTCGCCATGGCGCCACGGTCTCGCCCTGCAGCATAGAGCAACAGTTTTCACTGGTTATCATCACCAACTTGTTTCCTGCTGTCTGACCCAGTTTGGACCTGGTTGTGTTCAAAACGTCAGATAAGAGGGTCTCCGAGTAAAAACCTTGACTTACTGTCGCCAGGGGGTGTGGCCAATTCATAACCCAAATATTGACATGTAGATGTGTTCAGGATGGGACTGGCATCATACATGGCCATTTTGGTTCAGATACATTGTTTTATGTGGAAGTTATATCACTTTCGTTCTTCACGGCGACACATCAAACTTTGAGGCCCCACCCCCTCCATGCCCTTTCTCCTATTAGAAAAGTTTCAATAACTTTTAAAGACACATGCCTTCTGGACATCCTGAGCTATTTTGGTAGCGGTACGATAAAATCTCTAGGAGGAGATAGATTTTGAAAATGTCAGTAAAACGCCAAAATGGCGACTTTGACCCAAAATGGCCGACTTCCTGTTGGTTGTAGGCTGTTGCTCCAAGAGGATTTCTTGATCGCCCGAACATTTAGAATATATGTAGCGATTTTCATAAAGATTCATGACGTGCAGTGGCGGGGCATCATAAATAGGTGGCGCTCTCATTCAATTTTGCCTGAACAGTCCCGAGCACCCCAAAATATCAAATTTTTCGCATTCCTTTGGGGGGGTACACAAAAACAGGCGCGTTTTCGTGCATGTTCAGGTCCCCAAAAATGCCTCCAATGTTTAAGAAGAAGAAGAAGAAGAAGAAGAAGAAGAATAAGGAAGAAACGGAGCAATTACAACAGGCCTTCGCACCGCCTTCGGTGCTCGGGCCTAATAAACATAGCAGAAACAATAGGGCCTTGCCATACTTTGTATGGCTCGGACCCTAATAAACATAGCAGAAACAATAGGGCCCCGCCATACTTTGTATGGCTCGGACCCTAAAAATAAACATTTCAGGAACAATAGGGTCTCGCCATACTTTGTATGGCTCGGACCCTAATAAACTTTTGCATTACAATAGGCCTTCGCACCGCCTTCGGTGCTCGGGCCTAATTAAAGCTGCAAGCAGCGATGAAGGCCCTCGCACCTCTGGCGCCGCTCTGGCCTATTGCACCGCCCCCTCGGCCTGCAACCTCCCTCCCCAAGCAAGCTCGCTCTGGCTGGCAGCCGTACGCTCAGTCGTCCCCATGTTTCTGCCTCGTGTGGTCATTGTCTCTCTCTGACCATCATCTCATACATCAATGGGCCTAATAATGACATCAGAAGTGGTCATGACCTTGTTCTGACCAATAGTGTGAAACAAATCCAAACACAATCATGCTTTTAAGATCTGCAGATATCAACATGGCCAGTAGGTGGAGCTATAGTGTTTGATCTTGTACTAACATGTTGAGGTTCGGACTTTAATGACAACTGCCAAGTATCACGTCATTGGGTCAACCGAGTCCAGAGTTATAGCCACTTCCTGTTTGATGGCGAGGGACAGAAACCTCACAGGCAGCCATTTTATTCATGATGGTGTAAGCAGTTTGTTATATTGTGAGTCATGTGTTCATCAAGGATAATATTGATGAGTTTGAGTAGGTGTGTAGGGTTTTCAATGGGATAAAAGGGGTACTTCCTGTTTCCAGGGGGCGGGGCTATGGCGTTGAAAACATCAGGACATGAAGAGGCTTTTTGGTTTGTACTGGCATGTTATATAAATATGCCACATTTCATGAATGTCAGTCAAAGCAGTGGTTGGAGCTGATAGAATAAATAATTATAGGGGGCGCTATAGAGCCACATAACCAGCATATGTCTATTTAAATCAGTTGCAGGCCTGACCACTGTCCTTCCTGCCGAGTTTGGTGGAGATCGGGAGTACTATGGGTCAGTTGCAAATACTTCCTGTTTCATGGCGATGAGCGCCATTTGCCATGGTTTTGCTTGAGGAAGGAACTTGAGGATTGTTTTCGGTAGTATCACGAAAGAGTTTGACCTGATCTGAAGCACTTTTGAGTGTGTGGAGTTCATTCCTGAGGAGAGGGACCCCAGTGTCTGAAAAAGACACTTCCTGTTGAAAGTGGGCGGGGCTTAGACCAAGACCAGAAGTAGTTCAATGTATCTGTTCAGGAACAGACCCTGAGTAATTACTGTGAGTGTGATGGTGATTGGATGAAAATTGAGGGATTTATACTGATTAATGATGTCATGGCATTTTATCCAAGTTTGTCATGACGCCACCGTCTGGCCATGCAGCGTTGAGCAATGTCCAGGTGACAACATCTGGACATGTAGATGTGGTCAGCATGGAAATGACATCATACGTGGCCATTGTGGTTAAGATAGGTTGTTTTATATGCAAGTTATATCAGTTTCGTCTGTCATGGCGAGATATCAAAGTTTGAGGCCACGCCCCCGCCATGCCCTTTCTCCTTTGAGAAAGTTTTGGATAACTTTTTATCACACATGCCTCTGGAAGCTTCAGAGTGATTTTGAGGTAAATACGATAAAATCTGTAGGAGGAGTTCGTTCAAATGCAATGGCAAGAAACAGGCCAAAATGACCCTGAAAATGACAGGTTTTCCAAAATGGCCGACTTCCTGTTGAAATTAGCAAATATGTCTAATGGACAGTTTTGTGCATCCTGGCATAGTGAATCAATATGGTGAATTTCATGCATGTCGGTCCACGTAGGGGTCGGGGCTGGTTGATCAAATTATTGTAGGGGGCGCTATAGAGCCACTATGTCACTATTCCAGCATATGTCAATTTGGCTCAGTTCCACGTCTGAATACGATCCTTCCTGCCGAGTTTGGTGGAGATCGATGGTACACCGGGTGAGTTACAAGTACTTCCTGTTTGGTGGCGTTGGACTAATATTCGCCATGGTTACGTTTGGCGAAGGAACTTGAGATTTTTGTTGTAGTATCATGAAAGGGTTTGACCTGTTGTGAAGCACTTTCAAGTGTCTGGGGTTCATGCCTGAGGAGAAGGACCACGACAAGTGCAAAAAAGCACTTCCTGTTGAAAGTGGGCGGGGCTTAGGGATAGACCGGAAGTGGTCATATGGGTCTGTTCGGGAACGGACCATGACTAAGCCCTGTGAGTTTGATGGTGATTGGGTGAAAAATGAGGGAGTTATACTTATTTATGATGTCATGGCGTATTATCGAAGTTCGCCATGGCGCCACGGTCTTGCTTTACAGCGTAGAGCAACAGTCTTCACCGGATATCATCCCCAACTTGTTTTCAGGTGTCTGATGCAGTTTGACCCCGGTTGTGTTCAAAACGTCAGAGAAGTGGGTGTTCGAGTAAAAAACATGACTTCCTGTCGCCAGGGGGCGTGGCCTATTGATAAACCAATAATGACCATGCAGATGTCTTGAGGATGGGACTAGTGTCATACGTTGCCATTTTGGTTCAGAAATGTTGTTTTATGTGGGAGTTATAACAATTTCGTCTTTCATGGCGAGACATCAAACTTTGAGGCCACGCCCCCTGTACGCCGTTACTCCTTTGAGAAAGTTTTGGATAACTTTTCATCACACATGCCTTCTGAACATCCTGAGCTATTTTGGTGTCAATACGATAATATCTCTAGGAGGAGTTCGTTCAAATGCGAGGTCAGTAAAACGCCAAAATGGCGACTTTGACCCAAAATGGCCGACTTCCTGTTCTTTTTAGAGCACTACTCCAAGAGGATTTTTTGTTCGCCTGATCATTTGGAACAAGTGTACTGATTTTCATCAAGATTGACGACATACAGTGGCGGGGCACCATAAATAGGTGGCGCTCTTGTTCAATTTTGCCTGAATAGTCCCGAGCACCCCACCATATGTAAATTTACACATTCCTCTGGGGGGGTAGGCAAAATTTGGTGAGTTTTCGAGCATGACCAGTACCCCAAAAATGCGTTTGAGAAGAATAAGAATAAGAATAAGAAGAAGAAAAAACGCTTGCATTTCAATAGGCCTTCGCACCGCCTTCGGTGCTCGGGCCTAATAATAATAAACGCTTGCATTTCAATAGGCCTTCGCACCGCCTTCGGTGCTCGGGCCTAATTAAAGCTGCAAGCAGCGTTGGAGGCCCTCGCACCTCTGGCGCCACTTCGGCCTATTGCACCGCCCCATCAGCCAGCAACCTCCCTCCTGCAGCACTGCTCCTCTCGCTGCAGTCGTATGCCCATTCTTCCAGAGTTTCTCTCCATCAAGCTGTGACTTTCCTCATCAGAGGATCAACTTGCACCTCAGCCTGACCAGTGATGACATCTGATTCCCACAAACTGTAGCATGACTTCTTCTAAAGGAACAAACCATGTGGTCACTAGGTGGCGCTGTAGTTGTTTTCATGTAGAACCATGTTCAGGTTGGAACTCTAATGAGAACAGGAAAATATCAGCTCAATTGCTCAACTGACAGCAGGGTTAGAGCCACTTCCTATTTCATGGCAAATGATTTTACCATCACAGGAAGCCATTTTAATCATGATGCTGCAAGAAGTTAGACATATTTTCAAACATGAGTTCATGAAGGATGACATTAATGAGTTTGAATTAGTTTTACAGAGGATAAAGGGTTAAAATAGTGGGACTTCCTATTCCAAGGGGGCGGGGCTATGGCGTTGACAACATCAGGAAATATAGAGGCTTTTTTGTTTGTCCTGGCATGTTATATAAATATTCCACATTTCATCAATGTCAGTCAAAGCAGTGGTTGGAGCTGATAGATTAAATATTTATAGGGGGCGCTATAGAGCCATATTACCAGCATATGTCCTTTTAGTTCAGTTCTAGGCCTGACCAGTGTCCTCCCTGTCGAGTTTGGTAGAGATCAGGAGTACATTGGGTCAGTGAGAAGTACTTCCTGTTTCATGCCGGTGGACGCCATTCGCCATGGTTTTGCTTGGCGAAGGAACTTGAGTTTTTTTTTCTGTAGTATCATGAAAGGGTTTGACCTGATCTCAAGCACTTTTGAGTGTGTGAGGTTAATCCCTGATGAGAGGGACCCTGCTGCAGGAAAAAGGCACTTCCTGTTTCAAGTGGGCGGGGCCTAGGCCAAGACCAGAAGTAGTTACATGTATCTGTTCAAGAGCAGACCCTGATTAATCACTGCAAGTGTCATATTGATTGGATGAAAATTGAGGGATTTATACTGATTAATGGTGTCATGGCATCTCATCCAAGTTTGTTATGGCGCCACGGTCTCGCCATGCTGTGCTAAGCAATGTCCAGGTGACAACATCTGGACATGTAGATGTGGTCGGCATGGAACTGAAGTGAAACATGGGCAGATTGGTGCAGACTGAGTGTTTGTCAGAAATAATGGATCCCATGCTTGATGGCGAAACATCAAAACTTGATGAGGCGCCGCCGCTGAACGCCACCTCCTATTAGAAAATTTTCAATAACTTTTGACCACACATGCCTCTGGAGTGTTCAGGCTGATTTTGAGGTAAATACGATAAAATCTGTAGGAGGAGTTCGTTCAAATGCAAGGCAAAGAAACATGCAAAAATGACCCCAAAAATGACACTTTATTCAAAATGGCCGACTTCCTGTTAAAGTTATCATATAGGTCCAAGAGGCTTTTTTGTACATCCTTCCAAGTTCTATCAATATACTGGATTTCAGCCATATCGCTCAATGTAGTGGGCAGTTATGATCAATTAAATATTTGTAGGGGGCGCTATAGAGCCATATTGCAATTTTTACAGCATATGTGAATGCGGCTGAGTTCCCGACCAGACTGCGGTCCTTCCTGCCAAGTTTGGTGGAGATCAACCGTACTATGGGTCAGTTACAAGTACTTCCTGTTTGATGGCGTCGGACCACTATTCGCCATGGTTACGTTTGGCGAAGGAACTTGAGATTTTTACTGTGGTATCATGAAAGGGTTTGACCCGTTGTGAAGCACTTTCAAGAGTGTAGATTTTATTCCGGAGGAGATGGACCCCAGCATCTGAGAAAAAGCACTTCCTGTTGAAAGTGGGCGGGGCTTAGGGCTAGTCTGGAATTGGTCATATGGATCTGTTCAGGGCCGGATCCTGATTAATCCCTGCAAGTCTGATGGGGATTGGATCAGAATTGAGGGATTTATAGTGATTAATGATGTCAGGGCGTCTTATCGAAGTTCGCCATGGCACCACGGTCTCGCCCTGCAGCGTAGAGCAACAGTTTTCACCGGATATCATCACCAACTTGTTTTCTGCTGTCTGACCCAGTTTGGACCTGGTTGTGTCCAAAACGTCACAGAAGTGGGTCTTCGAGTAAAAACCATGACTTCCTGTCACCAGGGGGCGTGGCCAATTCATAACCCAAATATTGACATGTAGATGTGTTCAGGATGGGACTGGCATCATACATGGCCATTTTGGTTCAGATATATTGTTTTATGTGGAAGTTATATCACTTTCGTTCTTCATGGCGAGACTTCATACTTTGAGGCCCCACCCCCTCCATGCCCTTTCTCCTATTAGAAAACTTTCAATAACTTTTAAAGACACATGCCTTCTGGACATCCTGAGCTATTTTGGTAGCGGTACGATGAAATCTCTAGGAGGAGATAGATTTTGAAAATGTCAGTAAAACGCCAAAATGGCGACTTTGACCCAAAATGGCCGACTTCCTGTTGGTTGTAGGCTGTTGCTCCAAGAGGATTTTTTGTTCGCCCGAACATTTGGAATACATGTAGCGATTTTCATAAAGATTGATGACGTGCAGTGGCGGGGCATCATAAATAGGTGGCGCTCTCATTCAATTTTGCCCGAACAGTCCCGAGCACCCTAAAATATCAAATTTTTCGCATTCCTTTGGGGGGGTACACAAAAATAGGCGCGTTTTCGTGCATGTTCAGGTCCCCAAAAATGCCTCCAATGTTTAAGAAGAAGAAGAAGGATAAGGAGGAAACGGAGCAATTACAATAGGCCTTCGCACCGCCTTCGGTGCTCGGGCCTAAAAACGCTTGCATTACAATAGGCCTTCGCACCGCCTTCGGTGCTCGGGCCTAATAATAAACGCTTTCATTACAATACGCCTTCGCACCGCCTTCGGTGCTCGGGCCTAATAAACGCTTGCATTACAATAGGCCTTCGCACCGCCTTCGGTGCTCGGGCCTAAAAACGGAGCACATACAATAGGCCTTCGCACCGCCTTCGGTGCTCGGGCCTAAAAACGCTTGCATTACAATAGGCCTTCGCACCGCCTTCGGTGCTCGGGCCTAATAATAAACGCTTGCATTACAATAGGCCTTCGCACCGCCTTCGGTGCTCGGGCCTAATGATAAATGCTTTCATTACAATACGCCTTCGCACCGCCTTCGGTGCTCGGGCCTAATAAACGCTTGCATTACAATAGGCCTTCGCACCGCCTTCGGTGCTCGGGCCTAATAAGAATAAACGCTTGCATTTCAATAGGCCTTCGCACCGCCTTCGGTGCTCGGGCCTAATAATAAAAATATCAAGGGCAGCCATGTATATAACATGTCTCCCTTGGTAGAGCAAATCTGTCAAGCAAAATATGGCACACAGACCACCGTTCTGTATGTTAGGATGCTGGACAGGACAGGGTTAAAAAAAAAAAAAAAAAATAAATAAATAAATAAATGTCGCCATTTTTTCCTCTATTTCTAAGTAGTCACTTGTTGTGAAAGTATTGGAGAAATAACTTGCTTCTTGACTGTTAATATTCCTTTAAAGCTACGTTAACCGTGTTACCAGTGTAAATAAATTTATTAGGATACTCATCAAGGAATTACTAAAGTGTGCTACGTATTTTCATTTATATTCTTACTCTGTTAATCATATTAAATATCTCTTATCTTTAAGCTCATATACTTACTAACAGTGTGCTTAAGCAACAATGACACTCTTCATATGAGGTGAGTGAGAAGAACATTTGAGGGGCTGACTAATGTTGTGTTGCCAATAAAACAACATGTGGAATGTTACACTTAAGGGAAATTTCTGGGTCAGCCGGAGTTTAGAGGAGAACCCTTGTTTGTCTGTGTGTGGTTTCTTTGTCCCTGTTTTCCAGAACACAAGAAGCCACCAAATGGAGGGATGTCACAAGGAGGGGGGTAGACATCTGCATGTGGTCGGCCTGTGACTGCATGTGGCCCAACTTCTGCAACTGCAGCATTAGTCAGCAAAACTGTGTATATTCAGACCTATAAAGGATTCCAGGATCAGTTAGAGGGAGTTCTGACTGTAGCAGCAGCAGACTCCGTATTGTATTAGTCCAGGGGACAGACAATACCAATCCAGAATTCTGTATTTGCACATTTCTCATGTCAATTGTAATTAATAAATTAGTTAACTGCGAGAAGTAGTCTGTCATATTTTGATCCATCAAAGAACACGCAGGAGACGACCCTAAAGAGAAAGGTAGAAAGAACATGTGTAGAACAGTACCTTATTAATTAGGAAAGTGGGAAATTAGTACCTGCCTATTTTAATAATGTGGGAAGGAGTACCTGTTCTTTATTACTTGTGCATTTTTAAGGTTTTCTCTAACACCAGCCACGTGTCAGTCAACTAGAAAATAAGGGGCTGGCATGAATCAGAAAGCTTTCTTGCTTGTAACCTACGGAGTAGAGGAAGTTCAAAGTATGACAAGAGGTACTAGACATGACTCACGATGACTCAGAAAGGACAAAATTGAAATGGCTTTATGTGCACAGTTTAACATACTGGTTACACCAATAATTTAATATTTTAATAAAGAAAACAGAACATATCTAACATTAATTAACCTAGAACGTTGGAAACAAGAATGTAAACGAAAATAAACAAAAACTGAACAAATTGTAAAATAAACAACAGTCTTTGCTTTGTTGAAAAACATGAACAAAAAAGGAATGTATACACACACACACACACCTATACACACACATATATATATATATATACACACACTCACACACAGGAATTTGCCAACAGATGGATGACACATCTGGAAGTCCCTCCTCCACCCCCTCCTACTCAGTCTTTGGTGTACAAAGCAGCATGCGGCCAGATCCTGGTGTTTTCTGATGCTGTTGTGACTCCACCTTGCAGGTCATCGTACATTTCCCAGACACATGGAGCTCTTTGCAGTACGACACATAATGTCCAAGTGCATCCCGGGTTAAGCCTTCCTGGTAAGCAATGACTGACCTGAGAGTAAATGTCTTCCCTTGGAGTACCAGATTAGAGGGGAACTCACACAAAGGAAATCCCTTCTGGTTGTTTTCTTGCATTGTAGATGCTGTGGAAGGGCTTCCAAGGTCAGTGTCTATCCACAAAAGTTCCCCAACACTATAGCTGTGGGTTACTTTCCCAGCACACAGCACTTTTCCGGAGTTGAGGTCTTCAGTTTTTAATGCAGAGGGACACTGAGAGGCACTTTTGATTGGCCTGAGGCAGGTGGACTCAGGAAGGTTAACTCCTTGTTCCACAGCAGTCTTAAGTTGAGCCATGCCAGATGCCTGCAGGACAGCAACAGAAGATGAAACATATGCCACTTCCCTTGTGGTACGTGTGCTGAGACTGCAGGACTATGAGGAACATTGTTTTGTGAAATAAACACTTGCAATATTCTTCATTGTCTTGTCTATTACAGTTGAGATGTGCGATGAATCGATCCACCCATATGGGTAATTTTTCATGCTTGAAAAGGCCATGCTTGATATTTTTGAATTCTGCTTCTACCTCGGCTGAGCTTGAGGTGACATCAGTGGTTTGGAAGAAAGGGACCATCACTCCTGTCCACAGTGGTAAGTAGCTGACTAATCTTATTATTTGAGGAATGATCTCGGGGAGATAGTGGATATTCTCTCGATCCCCATTAGCCATGGCAAGCGACCTGCTTTCCTCACAGATTTCTGTTACCCACTGTCTTAGGTCAGTCTGGATCGCATCACATGGATCCGCTTATTCCAGTTGTTTTCCCTGCATCTGGAATGATAACAGATTCCTCTGCAATCTGGGCTTTCAGGTATTCCTTGCATATCTCTGATGTGAGAGGGACTCCAGAGTTATCACTGCCTTCTGCCTCGCTGAGTGCCACAACAGTGATGGCATGTACACTCATGGACAAAATTGTTGGTACCCTTCGGTTAATGAAAGAAAATATCACAATGGTCACAGAAATAACTTGAATCTCACAAAAGTAATAATAAATAAAAATTCTATGAAATTTAACCAATGAAAGTCAGACATTGCTTTTCAACCATGTTTCAACAGAATTATTTAAAAAAATAAACTCATGAAACAGGCCTGGACAAAAATGATGGTACCCCTACAAAAGACTGAAAATAATGTGACCAAAGGGACGTGTTAATCCAAGGTGTGTCCACTAATTAGCATTACAGGTGTCTACGATCTTGTAACCAGTCAATGGGCCTATATATAAGCTACAGGTAGTCACTGTGCTGTTTGGTGACATGGTGTGTACCACACTCAATATGGACCAGAGGAAGCAAAGGAAAGAGTTGTCTCAGGAGATTAGAAAGAAAATTATAGACAAGCATGTTAAAGGTAAAGGCTATAAGACCATCTCCAAGCAGCTTGATGTTCCTGTGACTACAGTTGCACATATTATTCAGAAATTTAAGATCCATGGGACTGTAGCCAACCTCCCTGGACGTGGCCGCAGGAGGAAAACTGATGACAAATCAAACAGACGGATAATACGAAGGGTAACAAAAGAGCCCAGAAAAACTTCTAAAGAGAATAAAGGTCAACTTCAAGCTCAAGGAACATCAGTGTCAGATCGCACCATCCGTCGTCGTTTGAGCCAAAGTGGACTTAATGGGAGACGACCAAGGAGGACACCATTGTTGAAAACAAATCATAAAAAAGCCAAACTACATGTTGACAAGCCACAAAGCTTCTGGGAGAATGTCCTATGGACAGATGAGACAAAAATGGAACTTTTTGCCAAGGCTCATCAGCTCTATGTTTACAGATGGAAAAATGAAGCATATGAAGAAAAGAACACCGTCCCTACTTTGAAACATGGAGGAGGCTCTGTTATGTTCTTGGGCTGCTTTGCTGCATCTGGCACAGGGTGTCTTGAATCTGTGCCGGTACAATGAAATCTCAAGACTATCAAGGGATTCTAGAGAGAAATGTGCTGGCCAGTGTCAGAAAGCTTGGTCTCAGTCGCAGGTTATGGGTCTTGCAACAGGACAATGACCCAAAACACAGCTAAAATCACCCAAGAATGGCTAAGAACGAAACGTTGGACTATTCTAAAGTGGCCTTCTATGAGCCCTGACCTAAATCGTATTGAGCATCTTTGGGAGGAGCTGAAACATGCCGTCTGGAAAAGGCTTCCTTCAAACCTGAGACAACTGGAGCAGTTTGCTTATGAGGAGTGGACCAAAATACCTGCTGAGAGGTGCAGAAGTCTCACTGACAGTTACAGGAATTGTTTGATTGCAGTGATTGCCTCAAAAGGTTGTGCAACAAAAATTTAAGTTAAGGGTACCATCATTTTTGTCCAGGCCTGTTTCATGAGTTTATTTTTTTAAATAATTCTGTTGAAACATGGTTGAAAAGCAGTGCCTGATTTTCATTGGTTAAATTTCATAGAATTTTTATTTATTATTACTTTTGTCAGATTCAAGTTATTTCTGTGACCATTGTGAGTTTTTCTTTCATTAACCAAAGGGTACCAACAATTTTGTCCACGTCTGTATCAGTTCTTTTGCTTCAGGGATTGTGATTTATTGAGTTGTGCTATTGCCCTCACAAAAAATCTTTTATGCGTGGGGTTTTGTTTTTCAGGCATTCCCACTGGCAGATCATCTTCATGCAGTGTGCAACATCAACTTTGACAAAACAAGGAGGCAGTTTTGCACTCTGGTTTCCTTGTAAGACACCAAAGCACTCGTTGATGTAAGTCTTGAGGTCACGATAAGGAGTAAAAGCCTTCACCAGAGCACCAAGAAATGCAAGAGAAAAATCACTAACAATTTGTTTTGGCACAGGTGCACCTGCACGAATCCACTCTGTGAGCCACTGAGCAATTGCAACAGCATCATGTCTTTCTGACAACATCTGGACGACGGGAACACTGGGGCTGTTTGGTCATTTCAGGACTCCTTCATACAAGAAGATGTGGCCAGAGGAGCCATTTGGTCTCATTAGTTTTTTCACCACTGAGCCAGTTGTATCAAAACACACTGTCTGCTGAGATTTCTTTGACAGTGTCTTGTAAACATGCATTTGTGTTTGACTCCAGTAGTGGCAAAAAAAACTTGTCCAGGCCGATGTCCCTGATGCTACCACTGTGTGGAGCACTGTATTTTAGCGTCTGCAGTGACTTAATGGGATCTTTGTTACCCAATTCCAAGTCATTTCTCTCCTGTTTTTGCTTTCCGCAGGGTAGCCAAATTGGGTAGATAGCTTGGCTCAGGATCTCCAAAATCCATCAGCGTGTTTGCCCGTGATGCTCGCCATACATGGGTTCCTTCCTGCCCTCACACAGCTCTGTGGCTACATGCACATGCAAGTGTCCAGACATGAAGCGCTTGGACTGACCTGTGTGCTTGGAGTCATCAGTGTTTTTTATTTTGCACTTTAGGACCACTTTAGGAGTGCAGGCTCTTTCTCACACTGAATATCTAGATGGCTAAGACACTCTTTGCAGTAGCCTTTTATAGATATATAATCTGTTGTCTGTGATGGATAGACCTTGGCTCTCTTAAAAACAAATGTACATGGGCTTTTAACTTCTTTCCAAATATGCTCATTTATAATATAAGTCCAGATGACAGGCTTCAAAATTTTTTAGTCCCTTTTTTGAGTTGAAGAACCCATGTCCTTATATTCCACATCTTCGGGAATAAACTGTATCCATTTGTCAGATGGAACTTCAAGCTGGAAATCCTTATCTTTTAGTTCAACAGAAAAACCTGACTCTGATGTTTCTGTGTCACTGCTTTCTGGATCCTTGGTCTGAATACTGAACCCTAAAACTGACCAGACATCATATCGGTTTAATTTGACTATGGTATAAAGCGCCTTTGCAGAGAGCCTGTTTCCTAGCTGCTCACTCAGCTCTGTCCAGACTCTAGCTCAAGGGGTGGCTATGCTTGCATTTTCCAGTAGTATGGCCTCTTTTGATGAGCAGAGAACTTCGAGAAGGGAATCTCTGTCTACTGCTGGTTTTTTGGGCATCTAGTTGAAAGAGAGATATCGAGTTAGTTTAATCACTTTAGTATTTTTTTACTAATTTGCATCCAACTTTATTGAGGACTTTATTTATCCCTTAGTAGAGGAAGTTAAATAATACTGACGTCATACTCTTGTATGAGTTATAGTAAACTTTGGTAAATACTATGAAATGTTAAACACTGACTTATATTTCATATAACATAGAAAATACATGTAAGAGGCTTGATTTGGATGCAGGTAAGGCCTAAATAAACTTGAATGGTTTTGAATTTATTGACATAATTCTGTCATGTACATGCCATCAACAACTTAAGTAGTTATTACCAAGTATTCTCAGTAATCTGTTAATAATCTAGTGCAGTCAAATGAAAGAATGAAACATCCAAAGTTACACATTTTGACAATTTTCAGTCATCTGGGTGTATTGTACTAAATATATGTGAATCCCCAAGAAAGTCTAATTGGTTTGTCTTTGCATTCATTAGATGAACCTCTTTTGCATTATGCTAAGTTACTGCATCTAAATAAGAATAATAGCTCTATAAAGTCTGCATTGTATAAACATATTACCACATTTTACTTACCTTTAAATCTTTTGAGAACCAGAAAAAAATTATTTGCTGTTTGAGGCTAAGGAAAAATAGATATGGTTGCTGTGACTTTCCGTTATTAGATGTTAGGGCTGATATGTAAACTACAAGTAAACTGTTGTGCCATAAACTGGTTTTACACAACAAACTTCAGGTTTTCCGGCACAAAAAGAGACACAAACATGTTTCAGATTTTTACAACAAACTTTATTGAATACTGGATTAAAACAAGGAAGAAGCTGGATGATGACATTGTTGGTGGCTATCTTCCAAACACAATTACAGTCTTCTAAAAACACACTACAACATACTTCTCTGTAAAGTGAATTATTTGTCCAGTTTGCTGTATAATAAAATGTTGCATATCGGACGAATCACAAACGAGCATTTTCATGGGTTTGCATGAACGGTTTGACTTTTTAAAATATTATTTAGCCTTTAGAAAGCAAAGCGGCACAAACCAACATTTTTATATCGGTCTTAAGCGTTTATTATTAATGCAGCTGGAATGGTAATCAGTCTGAGAAAACGCAGTCTGAACAGAAGATGCTGCTTTTTATTACCAGTTGGCATCACCGTCACAGAACATGCTTCATCTAAACCATATAATTTCACCTCTGACCCATCGCGTTTCCCGAACAACTTTAACTTGTGGTCACCCAAAACAAAAATTAATCTCATCTTCCATTCTTCCCACTCTATAAATTAAACGTCCTAATTTCATAAGTGACTCGTACAAAAAAACACATTTTATTTCAGCAAAGACCAGCACTAATGCAGCACAAACGATTGAGACCATTTTTGTTCAATTTGGACAATGTGGGGGGCTGGATGAACTTACAGTGACGTTAAAAACATGTTTTAATATCTTAAAAATAAAGCAGCACAAACAAAAAATTTTTCAGCTCAAACCAGCACTAACGCAGCACAAACTAACGTGGGGTGGGGGGCCAGCTTCACGCAGGTGCAGACGGGGTGACACACCTTTCCTGACTTTTCCGGTCCCCAGCTCGCTCACTGTGTCACTGCACTGTTAAATGCAGTATGATTGACATGTCAGAGCACACTGTAAAACATTCAACCTAATTTATATTTAAAACTCTTTCAAAATTAACCATAATTACCTTTATCACTTTGTTTCACATCACCCCTGATAATTATTATGACTCGTAATAATTGGAATGATTAAAATATTAATTAAAATAACTGGTTTAATATGTCATGGCTTCTCACTGTTTTGCAATAGCCTAACAAATTATGACTGTTATACACTGTCTTAATAGGACATAACAAATTGTTGTGTAGACATGTTCAAGCTGCCTATCTGGACAGAGCTGCCGCTGATGTTGTATTTATTTTTAAAGAAATAATACAGCAGTTTATGTTTATGCTACTTAAGGACATCACAGGGCAAAGAAATGCAGCCTTTAGATACAATAAGCCCTTCAAACTTCAGCGTCACTTCAGGCCACTCCAGTCCACTCCAGCTCCAGTTCCAAAAAATCTCTGTTAGTTAGCCACAGCAGAAGTGAAGGATGCACATGTGTTGAGTTCCAGAGGTTTTGTAATCATCCATCCATCCATCCATCCATCCACCCACCCACCCACCCATCCATCCATCCATCCATCCATCCATCCATCCATCCACCCACCCACCCATCCATCCATCCATCCATCCATCCATCCATCATCCATCCATCCATCCATCCATCCATCTATCCATCATCCATCCATCCATCATTCCATCCATCCATCCATCCATCCATCCATCCATCCATCCATCCATCCATCCATCCACCCATCCATCCATCCATCCATCCATCCATCCATCATCCATCATCCATCCATCCATCCATCCATCCATCATCCATCCATCCATCATTCCATCCATCCATCCATCCATCCATCCATCCATCTATTTTCCGGCCGTTATCCGGCGTCGGGCCATAGGGGCAGCTGCCGGCCACATTCACCAGTTTGTCCAGGGGGATCCCGAGGCGTTCCCAGGCCAGCCGAGAGATGTAGTCCATCCAGCATGTCCTGGGTCTTCCTCGGGGCCTCCTCCCGGTGGGACATGCCCTGAAAACCTCACCAAGGAGACCAACTGGTGAAAATTTCACACCTCTAGACCCCAGGATGGGGTAGATATGGACCAGGGAATGTGAGCCCATGCAATGCCTTTGTTTGTGTGAATGAGGGTAGCGTGTTGCACACAGACCCATTAGCTTCATCATTCCATTACAGCCTCATAGAGCATGATTTCAGTTAACACTGACCCAATTTTGGGGTCTCTAGCCCATTTCCAGGCAGAAATATAAAGGTATGTGTCCAGTCCAATACTTTAACATTGAGGCCTTGTTTGAAAAGTGCAAAATATAGTGGCTTTTTGCATACAGATAATTTAGCTTCAGCGTTCTAGTGCAGCCTTGTAGAGCATCATCTCAGTTAACACTGATCCAATTTTGGGGTCTCTATCTCATTTCTAGGCAGAAATATAAAGGCATGTGTCCAGTCCAATACTTTAACATTGCAGCCATTTTGAAAAGTGCAAAACGGGGTGGCTTTGCGCAGACAGACGATTTAGCTGCACCATTCCAGTGCAGCCTCGTATGGCATGACTTCAGTTAATACTGACCTGATTTTGGGGTCTCTAGCCCATTCCTAGGCCGTGCGGCACCCAAAAACGAGTGGGGACTGTAGTTGTCTGTCTGCGTCTAATACTGTAACATTGAGTGTGTGTTTTTTTTTTTTGCCAGTTTTCCGTGCACTGACATTTGGGGTTTCTGGGCCCTTTTGGAGGCCCTCCGGACCCTTAAACTGATGTAATGGAAGCGAATGGTACGTGAACAAAGCGTCCACTCGCCTATACTTCCAATAGAAAATATTTTCAGCTTCCCGCATGGCCCCCGAGGGTCCGAGGGGCTCCAGATTTAGCATGGGCATGGCCTGCAGCCCCGTCTACAACCCCTGAAAATTTTACTTTTTCCACCCAGAAAGTCACAGGAGCTGTTCAACTTGGTTTGAAAAGTTTTTCATTTCTGGAGGGAAAATTTGATTAATACCAAACCGAACCACCGAACCCATGCCGTTCCACACATTAATATGTGGGACGTGGGGCCACCCCACTCGCGTCCCAGGTGGTCCCATGCCTCTACATTGCCTCTGGGCCCACGAGATGTTGTCCACATCCCTATAAAAATTATTGGGGATTTTTGGGAAAAGCCTATTGAAAATGCATTGGATGTGGACACTCAATTTTTTTGGACAAAATCGATCAAATTTTTATTAAATTTGCACCTCTCATTCTTTCTCAAGGCCTTCTAACAGAATCCCAGGGCTGGGTTCCCTAGACCCTGTCCGAGGCAAATTTTTTTTCTGAGTGTTGCAGTGACGAAGCATTGACGCTATTCAACTCAAGACGTTCCCCTGATCGCTCTTGTCTGGTGTTGTATCGATCACACTCAAAATGAAAACGTTATGGCCTTAATTGATAATCAGGTCAAACGTCGTCTCTTCACCGGCGATGAATTTGCATTAAAGGGTTTGCACTGAGGGAGATTTGCTATCATTTGACCCTCCTATCTCAGAGCCTGACTGCCAAATCAACCTCAAAGGGCCCCAGGGATGCTGTTGGGGCCTCAGGTGATGAGCGGGGCCCTCGTTTGCTCATTTTCTGCTGGGGACCCTGTCATGATCTGTGGTGTGAGGCTCAGTTTTTCCAGCCGCCCTGAACGCCTCATCTCCACCAGCTCTTGATTAGGGCTGATGCGCTTCACCTGTCCCAAGCACTATTTATACAGCCCTGCAACATTCCTCCACTGCCAGATTGTCTTGGTTCTTCCCTGCACGTATCCCGCCTGTATTATCCTGCCTGCCTACCCACCTGACTCTGATCTGACTTTGGACCTGGATTCTGATTCTACCTGCTCCCCGTCTGGTACTCTGCTTTGGTTGTTTATTTGGATTACTTGGCTTTCTGACCCCTGGCTTGTCTAACAGGATTGGATTTTGGATCACGGACTTATTTATCTGCCCCTTCAAGGATCATTCAAATCCTGCTTCTGTGGCCCCCTCATTCAGGCGCTCCTGCCAGCAACCTGTATCCCTCCATTAACCTCTCCTCTGTTCAGCAGCTCTCCTCCCGCAGTCTTCCTCCTGGCGGCCCTTCTCCAGTCACTGGATTCAACACTCTGCTCTCCGTTGGATACCCACTGCTGGTACGTGGACTCTCAATCCCTCTCAGAGTACTCATCAGCTGCCTGCCTCCTAACTTCCTTCTTGTGTGTCCACAGACCTCTGAGCGGAGAAAGACCGGATTGCACAATCACATTATTCCACTCTGTACAATAAAGATCTTATACCTATCCCTGGGAAACTGAGTATCTTTTGAGTCCACTCATCTGAAACATGACAGACCCATATGAATTTTGGCTTCCAAAGGGCCTCCCGAGGAAGAAGGAGGGCCCCTTTGGCAATCTAAGGTGTTTCCAGACGTCTGGGACCCCCACAACGAAGACGAAGGGGAAAATTGTTCAGCTCATTATCTGGATGGTGTCTTGAGCAGATCAAATCAAACTTTATTTATAAAGCGCATTTCATGCTGAAGGCAACACAAAGTGCTTTAAATGATTAAAAAATGCATGCATATTTAAATTAATGCATATCAAAAATAAAACAAGCCTTTATACACATCAACGTAGTTACATCACAATAAAAAAACAACAAAAAAAAACTCATTAAAATCTTTTACACTGTCACACTCACACATATGTATACACACAAAAAGCAGTTGTTAATGTGAAATAAAATAATGTAAAATAAATTAAGATTAAATAAAATTTTGTTAAAAGCTAAGCTAAAAAGGTCTGAAGCCTCTTTTTAAACATTAACAGTCTCTGCAGCCCTGAGCTTCTCTGGCAGGTTGTTCCACAGTTGAGGGCTGTAACAATGGAAAGAGGCATCACCGTATGTTTTGGTCCTCACCCTTGGAACAACTAAAAGACAGCTACCAGAGGACCCCAGAGTCTGCGAGGTTTCATAATTTAAAAGGTCAGATAAATAAGAGGGTCCAACACCATTAAAACATTTATAAACCACTAAAAGAACCTAAAAATTAATCCTGAAACACACAGAGAGCAAATGCAGCGATTTTAAACCCAGTGCGATGCGTCCCTGCCCTCTGGTCCTTGTTAGAACTTGTGCCACTGAGTTCTGAAGTAGCTGTAGATTAGAAATGGACTTTTTGGAAAGACCAGGGAACAAGGTGTTACATCAATCTATTCAACAAGAAATAAAAGCATCAGCACCTTGGGGATGGCTGAGAGAGGAATGAACAACTCAGACAATGTTTTTAAGATGATAAAATCCTGTTTTTGTTATATTTTTGATGTGTGGAGTAAAATCCAGGTCAGAGTCGAAAAGAACACCCAGATTTCTAACCCGCTAAGAAGGATTAAAATGTAATTTTGATAAAAATTATCTCTCTCTTGCCCTCAGGACCGATAATTAAAACTTCAGTTTATTTGTAAAAGTTGTAGGAAATTTTCTGGTGTGTTCATGTGCAGGTGTAAAAGTTATCTGGTGATGGTGTGGATTGAAGGGTTGTTACTTCTGTCTTTGATCTTTTTGTCTCCTTTCTTCTTTCCCTTGGCTCTAGGTCATCAGGAGACATGGCGATGTAAAGATGTATCTTTAGCATAGCTGTGAAAATCAATTCCGTGCCTCCTGATGACATCCCAAAGAAGCAACATGTACAGATTAAAAAGTATTGGGCCTAAAATTGATCCTTGGGGAGCCCCACATTTGACTTTATGGATTCCTGAAGAGCATGTATCCATACTTACAAAAGAATTGTTGATCTGTGAGACAGGAGTAAAACCATTTAAGAACAGTACCTGAGAGGCCCACCAGACTTCTGAGTTTGTCTAGGAAAATCTGGTGATCAACTGTATCAAAGGTGGCACTAAGATCCAATAGAACCAGGACAGAAAGTTTCTGTGAATCTAAGTTAAGTCTTAGGTCATCATCATTAACATCTTGGTACTGTGGTTTGCCCTAAAACCAGAGTATTTTTCTAAAATCTTAAAATGAATAAAAACAGGTTTTTGTGTGTGTGTGTGTGTGTGTTTTTTTTGTGTGTGTGTGTGTGTGTCATTTTACTCAAAAACAGTAAATTGGATAAAGGTCGGTAATTGTCAAGAAATTTGGGATCTTAATAACTCTTCTTCAGAAGGGGCCTCATCACCGCCATTTTAAAGGCAGCAGGGAAGACATCCATCTGAAGAGAGTAACTTACCATGTTTAAAATCTCAGGGTCAAAGAAACCATAAGATGTTTTTAAAGTGATGTGGGAATGGGATCTAAAAGGCAGGTTGTTGAGTGTAGTTGGTAGAAAACTCAACCAAGCATCTTTGCATCAAACAGGACAAACTCTCCAGTGTTTCCTCAGGTAAAGACAATGAGTTAGATCTGTAAAAATCGACATTTTGTTTTGATAAAAGACTAGATCTAACAGCATGCAGTGTCTGATGCAGGCATGGAGGACTTGTTAAAATCAATGTTTGTTAAAAGATCAATGGTTTTAAAAAAGAATTTTAGGTTGTTTTTGTTACCTGTGATGAGGTTTGAGAAGTGGAGTTTTCTGGCTGTTTCACTAAATTATTGTAGATTTTGAGTTGTTCTTGTAAAAGCTGATGACGGACTGTTAATTTTGTTTTTCTCCATCTCCTCTCTGCTCTCCTGCAGCTTCTTTTTAACTCATTCATTTCCACTGTGTTCTGGATTTAGTTCCTGATGTTTTTGTTTTAAGTGGAGCTGCTGAAGCAATGGCTGATATTAGTTTGTTGTTAAAATGGTCAACAATAAAATTACATGATGCAGGTAAAATCTAAGCAGGAGTTTGGTTTAAGTTGTCAATAAAATCTGCATCTACTTCAGAAGTAATATGTCGCTTCCTCACAGTTCTCACCGAGGCCTCCTGTTGGCTAAAATTGGTAATTGGTAAACACACAGTTGTCTGACACAGCCAGGTCAACAACAGAGGGCACACCAGCGGACAGACCATAGGTTTGGACCAGGCCCAGGGACATGCAAAAGGACAGACCATAGGTTAGGACCAGGCCCAGGGACATTCAAAAGGATAGACCATAGGTTAGGACCAGGCCCAGGGACATACAAGAGGACAGGCCATAGGTTAGGACCAGGTCCAGGGTGGGTCCTCTGTTGTGAGTAGGCTGTGTAACATGCTGTTTAAAATGTTTACAAACTTGCTGGCATAGGGATTACTACTGTTATCAGTGTGAAGGTGAAAATCACCAGTTATTAAAATCTTGTGTTTAATGTATAAGGCTGATAAAAAACTCATTAATAATAAAAAAAACTAATTAATGATGCTTAAATGAAGAACAGTTTTTAATGGGATTATTTGTGCTGATTTGTTCCACCTATTTAACCTCCCATGATAGAAAATAAAAACTTAAAATTTGGGGGTGACGCCTCAGTGAGAATAACTGGTGCATCAGTGTCAAGTTTCAGTTAAAAAGAGACAGTGGATGTTTTTATCTAAAATCAGATCATTAATGATTAAAAAAAAACATTTAAAAACATTTAAAAGAGCCATGTTGAGTGTTCCAGGAAAGTTTGGTTGTAAATTTGTGGATGTGGGTTCTGTACCAGGAGCTGTATGTATGGGACGGAGACATCTGACGGTAGAGGTATGTGGATGTGGATGGACATGTCTATACTGTCTGCTGGTGATGTGTACTGGTATGTGATGTGTCAGAGAGGGGCAGCTGTGTTGTGGCTGGACTATCAATCAGAAAGCTTTGCAGGAGTGGAGGGTGAGTTCAATGTTCATGGTGAGAAGATGAAAACCTGTGTGATTTGGATGTAAGGCGTCTGGTTTGAAAAGTTCAAGTTTAAGTTCAAGTTCAAGTTCAGGTTTATTTATATAGCACATTTTCTGCAACAGCAGTTGCCCAAAGTGCTGAACAAAAGAACAACAAACACTCCACAGTTGAAAATAAAACACTACACAATAAAGCAATAAAAACCAATGAAAATAAAAACAGAAATAAAATTGATTAAAAAAAGATGAAATAAATAAAATAATAAAAACAACAAAACCAGAATTAAAAACTAGAATAAAACTAAAATAAAAATTAAATTAAACATGCGAATAACAAGCTCAGATTTGTTCAAATGCCAGTGCAAAGAAGTAGGTTTTGAGTAAAGACTTAAAACCAGCGACAGACTGAGCAGCTCTGATGTGAAGCTGTTCCACAGCTTAGGAGCGGCAGCAGAGGAAGCTCTGTCACCCTGGATTTAAGTCTAGCAGACGGGACCTTCAGTGGGAACTCTGAAGAGGACCTCAGAGTCCTGGCTGGAGCATGCTGGTGTAGCAACTCTGACAAGTATGAGGGAGCCAAACCATTTAAGGCTTTAAAAACAATTAATAATGCCGTAATATAGGCAGTTGCAGTAATCTAAGCAGGATATAATGAGCAGGTAGGGCTTTAACTTGTCAAGCAGCCTCAGATGGAAAAAAAAAAACACTTTTGACTACAGAATTGGCCTGCCGGTTGAAGTTAAAGGAATTGTCTATGATCACACTTAGACTTTTGGCATGGGTCAGCGGACCGAGAACACTAACTGTGCCATTTAGAAGCTCAGAATTTCCAAAAACCACAATATCAGTTTTTTCCTTATTTAAGTGGAGGAAATTTAAATCCATCCAGGCTTTTAGATCATACAAACAGCTGAGAAGGTTGGTCAGAGAATCCCTCTGTGGCTTTAAGGGGGTGTAGATCTGAAAATCCTCAGCAAAACAACAGTAGGCAATATTGTGCTTCTGAAAAATAGACCCCAAGGCCAGCATATACAGGGAAAAAAGCAATGGACCCAAAATGGACCCCTGTGGGACCCCATAACTGAGAGGGGCAGCAGCTGAGGAAAACTCCTCGAGGTGAACACAAAACGACTGGTCCGACAAGTAAGACCAGAACCAGCGCAGAACAGTTCCTCTAATACCGACACACTGCTCTAAGCGGGTCAGGAGGATTTGGTGGTCCACCGTGTTAAAGGCTGCGGTCAGGTCTAAGAGAATCAAAACCACAGGACTTCCAGAGTCAGTAACTAAAAACAGGTCATTAAAAACTCTTAAAAGTGCAGTTTCAGTACTGTGGAGAGACTTAAAACCAGACTGGAAATTTTCTAAAACTTTACTAAAATCTAAGTGAGCCTGTAATTGTATGCACAGTTTTTTTTTCTAAGAATTTTGATAAGAAAAAGGTAATTAAGAAATCGGCCTGTAGTTAGTCAGAACTGAGGATCTAAGTTAGGTTTCTTTAAAAGAGGCTGCACAAGAGCAAGCTTAAAAGCAACAGGAGCAGCCTGAAAACAGGCAGGAGGTAATCAGGAACAAGATAACAGGGCCGATGGAGCTAAAAGTACTTTTAATTAGCGCGGGGTGACAGCTATCGCGGGGGCAAAATGATTTCAAGTGAAAAACCACATCCAAGAGTTCAGAAAGTGGCACCTGCTCAAACTACTTAAAAGCAGATGAGCACTCTGACAAGACAGCACGATCTAACCCAGAGGGAGGGGACGGAGACCGGCGAGACGGCAGGATCTAACCCAGAGGGAGGGGACGGAGACCGGCGAGACGGCAGGATCTAACCCAGAGGGAGGGGATAAAGACCAGATAGCAGCAATCTTGCCAGAAAAAACTAAGAAATTTATCGCATAATGAGCGTGAAAGTGCTACACTAGAGGACTTAGAAGGATTGATGAGATGATTTAAAGTGCTAAAAAGAACCTGGGGATTGTGGCTGTTACTTGCCACCAGGTTTGAAATGTAGCCCGTTTTAGCAGATTTTACAGCAGACTGATAATTGGAGAGACAATCCTTCAATAAACCCAAAGAGACCTCTCTCTGCAGGCCTGCACAAACGTCTGAGAGCGCGGATGGAATCATCCAACCACTGTTCAGATGCAGGTTTAGAGCGCCGAGTCACCAATGGTGCAATAGAGTCCAATGTGCATGTGCAGTTAAATAAATCAGCAAAATCATCGGCATTAATAGTACAGCAATCAATCAGACTAGGGAGGACAGAATCATATACAGCAGCAGAAAAGCGCGACTCAGTCAGAGAATTTAACAGCCGTTGTTTAAATGGAGAAGGTGGCAGTGATATGGAGAAAAACAAGCAGATGATCAGAGATACGTGTATCGCATATTTCTGTGACATTAACATTTAAGTAATGAGAAAGCACAAGATCTAACGTATGTCCCTTCTCGTGAGTAGGACCAGAGACATGTTGTATGAGATTAAAAGAGTCAATAGCTTGTAGGAAGTCTCTAACCAAAGGTTTAGATACACAGCAAACATGGATATTAAAATCCCTGATAATTAAGAAACGCTCATAATTGAGAGCAATTTCAGCCACAAAGTCTGAGAAGTCTTTGATAAAGTCCTTACTAATTTTTGGAGGACGGTGGATCAAAGCACATAAAACAGGACTGCTGAGCTCGATTACAAGGAGCTGCAGTTCAAAACTAGAGTAGGGGCTTGACGAAGGTCTCCCACAGCAGAAGCTAAACCTCCACACAGAAGCCAGCCCACCACATTTACCACTGGACTGGGGAGAGCTGGAGAAACAGCAGTCGGGTGGAAGAAGTTCAGAAAAGGCAACGGACTCACCATCATGAAGCCAAGTCTCTGTTATAAACATAAAATCCAACTTCTGAGATTCAAAGAAGTCTTTGAGCAGGAAAGTTTTTTTTGCCAGCGATCTGGCATTGACAAGAGCCAGATGCAGAACAAGGTCCTGCTTTACCCGTAAATCTACATAATCCGGAGGACGAAGGCTGGAGAAATCCACTCCACGCTTACGAACTTGGTGGCGGCGAGGAAGAGGCGCCGCCATAGGAAAGGGCCGGCACCAAGCAGGTAGCGGATCAGGAGCAACAGGCCAGATCCACCGTAAGCCAAACTCAGATGTTCGACAAGAGGGGCAGGATCCGGAGAAAAGATCCAGGAAACCACCACTGGTGGAACACAAGCGGGCCCTGAGTCTCACTACAACACCACCCCGCTTTCCCCGTTTCCTGAAGCGCTTCCTGCGGGGAATGACGCAGGGAGCACAGCACAGGTAAGCTGGAACCGTAGACAGGCGAGGAGGAGGAGGAGGAGGAGTACCAGCTGTAGGAATCTCCAACCTGAACTGTAGGAGCTGTTCACAAGCCACTCGGATGTTAAGAAGTGACTGGTGATCATAAACAAAACAAGCAGGAGCAGTATGAAAGCAATCACTAATTGAAAGTACCAAAAATAAAACCAGAAGTCCGAGGAAACCTGACAGACAGCGGGCCATGCACATTGCTGGTGCCATCTTGAAACATCAATGTGTGATGGGTGAAGCTAAGGTCTATTGTAGAAAGTGGTGAAGTTGTCGATGTATGGGTTAACTGATGGAGTGACAGTCACCTCTTAACCAGATCTGAAGCTGGCGGATGCATCTGAACTTGATGTCTCCATATCGGGGTGAAGGAAGTGGACCAGAGATGATGCAGTGTTTATTTACCTGTTTGAGGTTGTTGATGAGGTTGATAAAATCTATTTTTAAAGTCCCTGACTGTTGGAACTCAAGATCATTTGTACCTGCATGTATTACAGTGGAAGCTGAGGGGTGTTGAGGGAATAGATGGCGGGTAGAGTTAGTAATGTTTGTAACAGCTGCTGCAGAATGGGAAAATGTGAGGCACCTGTTGGAGTGCTGGAGTGGAGGTGGTGTTCCTCGTCAGAGCAATGGCTGGAGTTGCGGTTGAATTTCCTGCTGCTCAGGTGAGGTGATGTTCTCCATTGCACTGACAATGGGACTGGAGGCGGAAGTCTCTGCTACAGCAACCGCAGTGGTTCCAGTCCCCACAGGAGCACTGCCTGAACGGCGATGAGACCCGATGTGACCACTCATTGAGTCTTTCAGGAGCTCATTTTTGGATCGAAGTTCATCAGTGAGCTTGCAGATATCCTTTTTGAGGTAAGTAATTTGCTTGTCAGTGTTTGTAGACTCCACGTCATAGTGAACGGGTGCTGAGGCAGCCATTTTCTTCATATAAAACAAAGCTGGGAAAAACTGAGCAACCATGTAATGACAATGCAAACTGATTGGAACACTGTGTATCAGATTGTTGTACCCTCAGTTTTACTGGCCCCATGTGTTATATCTTGCTCATGACCACCCTTTGCCAGGACATGTTGGAGTTACAAAGACCTATGGTAAAGTACTCAGATATTTCTTTTGGCCAGGTTTGAACACTGATGTGTGAAATTTTGTAGTACTTGTGAAACCTGTCAGATTACAGGGAAACCTAATCAGGTTGTTTCTCATGCCCCTTGTGTCCCATAGCAGTACTTGGTGAACTTTTTGAAAATGTGATTGTGGACTATGTGGGTCCTTTGTCCAAGATAAAGTCGGGTAATTAGTTTTATTAATAGTAATGTGCATTGCAACATGTTTTCCAGAGGCAATCCCCCTCAGAAGCATAACTGCACCACTGGTCATTAAACTTTAGCCAAGTTCTTTACCATTTTTGGTCTCCCAAGAAAAGTGCAGACAGGCCAGGGCACTTCTAAACTCTTTAAACAACTTCTGCAAACTCTTGGGGTAAAACATGTCATGTCCACTGCCCACTATCCCGAATCGCAAGGAGCTTTAGAATGGTGGCACCAGTCTCTGAAGTCTGTGTTGCAGAAATATTGTCTGGATACTCGTAAAGACTGGGATGAAGGAGTAACCTTCATGCTGTTTGCCATTCGGAAGACTAAGCAAGCATCTCTTGGTTTCAGCCAAGCTGAACTTGTATTTGGTCATTCAGTTTGAGGTCCTTTAAAGATTCTGAAAGAGCAGCTAATGTCAGAGCAGTCTGCCCTGTCGCCTAAGACTAATGTTTTGGACTATGTATTGTTAGATATTATTTTAAATTTGTCTTTGAATGTATACCATGTGGATGACGTTAATTAAAATATTTAATTGCAGCTTTGCAAGTTGAGAAAAAATGACACATACTTAAGAAGAACATTATTTTAGTGTGGGTTAACATGTTGCTTTCTGCTTCTAAGTGAAGAAAAGGAGAAGCTGACATTTAAAGATTCAAACTGGTATTAGGGGAAATGTCTGGCCTGTGACATGTGGATGCTTTTGGTTGTACTTCTGGTTTTTGCAGAAACAGGAAACCAGCACCTCAGATGGAGCCGAAGCAGACAGCCGCAAAAATAATCTGCCTTGCAACAGCTGACTAGTTAGTTACAGCATCCAGTCACTGTTTAGTTTAGACAAGGTATAACTACTAGGTTCAGGGAAAGCAGCGGGGTTCTGATTTAGGCTATCAGCAGCAGAACTCCTTCCTCTGTAACCAGAGGGTGAGACAGTCTCAGAACCCAGAATTCTGTAACATTTCCAATTATTTGTAAAAATAAATATCTTGACTTTGAGAGAAGTTGTTTGTTCTGCTGCTCAAACAATGATGAAACAGGCTTGATAACGTAATGGTTTCATGCTCACTGAAGCCAGGTGACAAAGTCTTGATCCTCCTTCCAACTCCTGGTTCAGCTCTAGCTGCCCGCTTCTCTGGACTTTATGTAGTTGAAAGACAAGTGAATGAGACTAATTATGTGATTTAAACTCCTGACAGAAAGCGGAAGACTCGCTTGTGCCATCTCAACATGCTCACGCTGTATTACATCAGGGATGTTTTTTCTGAAATCAAAGATCATGCTCCTCCTGTGTCAGTATCTGATAAAGCCGAGTTCTCTACCCTTTTCCACCGCCCTACTGTACCCTACTGACCACTCTGAGAACAGGTTTTGGATATTTATCAGCTGCATCTCTGACTCTAAATTGGGCAAAATGTGAGTTTGGAAAATCCATGCCATCCTATGTTGGCAAAGAAGTTGGACAGGGCCAGGTTCGGCCTGTAAATTCAAAAGTAAAAGCCATCCTTGCCTTCCCCATGCCAACCACACACCATGAGTTGTGTAGATTTCTTAGAATGGCTGGTTACTATAGATACCTTTGCCGGAATTTCTCACAAGTAGTTGCTCCTCTCACTAGCCTGTGCAGTTTAAAAGAAGCCAAACACAAGGTAATGACAGCAATAAAGTCAAATACTGATAGATGGAGAAAAAAGAGAGAGAAAAGTGCACCTTAGTAAATCATGGATATCCACCAGCATCCTAAGTCTACAGCAACATAACTAAAGGGATGGCTAAGGGTTATCTGAGACATCCCTAATTATAAACTTTATCAAAAAAATAAAACTATATTATTACTTCTGTCTTTAATATTTGAAAGTAGTCTTGCAAGATTTCTGGACAAAAAGTAAAATAAATTCTAAAGATTAATCTTTGGGGGATGTAGAAGTACTTCTGGGATGAGTGTTTTTGATGATTTTCTCCCAATGACTTCATTTCATATTTAACTCTGTGGACTCTGTATATTCTAATGATGGATTTGATAGCTCCCTCACCTGTGAAGAAGCAGGTAAAAAGATGGTGAAAAATTAACACAACATTATCCAGAGCAGCACTGGCAATTGATTTCTGGTAGTCTTCCTTGTCCCACTACTGTACCCTCTCCCATTCACACAGTGCTGTGTAAGTTATCTATAACAAATGAGCAGAGGGAGAAAGACTCTGTTCATATTATTAAAGCCAAAGCGTCTGTGGAGATAAAGGAAAAAAGTAAGGCTGCAAAGAGAGAACCTCCAAACGTAGTCACCTAAATTCTGAATAAATAAAATCTAAATTCAAGTGATTGTTAAAATAGGCAAATTAAGGACACCATCTTCTCTGGTGTTACTCTATGAAGATGGCCAACACAACAAGAATTACATCATGCATCTTTCCTGACAAAAAAGATTATACTTTTTCTGTTTTCTTCTCTCCATCCATTTTGCCCACTGTTCTCCTTGTCTGCAGGGTGAATCACTTAGAAGACAGAGTGTACAACAAGGAGGACTTGGAGTGCCTCGTACTAGATACAGAAAGTCTATGAATAGGTCAAAGGTTGTTAATGAATGCTGTTTTCCTCCCCTGCTAATAATGTCCCACTACTAAGCCCGTGACTGTAAAGCTGTCAAGCAGCAAGCCAAAACCATTCCAGCCTCAGGAAAAACATTGCACATCCACATTTATCTTCAGAGTGAGTCTACACACAGTTTCATGCAGTATCTTCCACAAAGACTGATGTTGTCAAGGCGCTGTGCATCATTTTGTTGACAAGATGAGAAATCTATAATGCTGGTGCTCAAGGACATAAAACCAACAAACATATTTGAAGTGCAAACATGAAATTTACAGAAAAACAACACAGCTGTAGCAGATTGTGTGTGTGTGTGTGTGTGCGTGCGTGTGCGTGTGGGTGTGTGCGTGTGCGTGTGTGTGTGTGTGTGTGTGTGTGTGTGGAGGATATGTCCAAACTCACCTGGCTAGAGCTGGATTTTACAATTTCAAACCTCCTCTATCTTCAACTTTTCCTCTAATCCTACCACCACTTTTTCCTTTCACCCTCCCTTTCGTTATTTACCTCCCTTTCTCCTCCTTTCCATTTTCATCAAAGCATCATTTGTGTACATCATCAGGAAAAAAAATACATTAGGGGTGGCGTTGAGACTAATGTTGCCTAATATATGGTCTAAGGATCAATATTAGTAAGACAAAGACAAGACACAACATGATTGTTTTAGGGGCCTTACATACATCTAACATACACCTTACATACATTCCCCTAACGGTCTCCTGACCTACTTCTTATGTACGGTCTCTTAAAATACACCTTACATACAGTCTCCTAAAGCCTGGTACACACATAACAATTTTTTTAATCTTGTGAGATTTTTTATCTGGTCGAGACCTCACACGTGAAGATAAAAAAATCAGTTTTGATCGTACTCTGTGTGGTGTGCTCCAAAAATGTAATCACGGAACAACACACACATGACGATGCTGTCCAGCAACTCATCTACAATCTAGCCCTCCGAGCCAGACAAACGTTGAAACGTAGAAAAACCATAGCAACAACCGGCAAAAAATGTAGAAGAAGAACCATAGCAACAATAGGAAAACACAACAGCATGGAAGCGGAAATACAGGATGAGGGAATGATGGAGGTCTTGGGACTATTGTTAACAGAAAAAGCCAAAACTGAAAAAACAACAGAGTGGAGACGGCATGAACACGGACTTTATTTACTTCCTTGTTCCCCAGCTAGCTTGCTCTCTGATTGGCTACATTCTGTACCATGTCACCACCCACGCAGTCAGAATGAACAAGTCGTCGGCATTCTTCAGAAATCGGCACTGAAATATTAAACATGTTCAATGTTTACAATTGTCGGCTACGACCCGTTTCGGAGCGGATTATCGGGACAAATCGGCTCATAACACACAACAGACCATATGATGATTGGACAGGGAAATCTCATGATGATCGGGCATTTGCCGTCTGAGGTCGGGAAAAGGCAAAAACAGCTCAAATATTGTTATGTGTGTACCAGGGTTAACCTCCACCTTACGTATGATCTCCTAACGTAAATCTTACGTACAGTCCCCTTACCCCCCTTTATGTATGGTCCCCTAACCTCCAAATTCCACATTTTCAGCTAAAAAAAAAAAAAAAAAAAAAAAATTTTTAGCAACTCAGGCCCCCGGTACCCCAGTGGAGTGGGACCTGGCCAGCTGGGGCCCAGGGGGCACTGAGATAATCTGGAATGCCTCAGATAGAATCGTTCCAGAACTGCTTCCACATTCTCATCTATGCCCAGAACGTTGCTGTATATTGAAATCGGAAGAATTCTAAACCCATTGTGTTCACAACTCGGGCCCCGGGGACCCCAGCAGAGCGGGACCTGGCTAGCTCTGGTCCAGGGGGCCCCAATAAAAGCTTCATTGAAAAAGAACCAGTGAATTCCACATTTTCAACTAAAATCACTGCCCCCTGCTGGCCCAGAGGCTGAACTGCTTCCACATTCTCATCTATGGCAAGAATGTTGTAGTTTGAAATCTGGGAGAATTCCCCGGGGCCCCAAAGGAGCGGGACCTGGCTAGTTGGGGCTCAGGGGGCACTGAGATAATCTGGAATACCTCAGATAGAATTGTTCCAGATTCTAATCTACCACCATCGGCCACTCACTCATTCAATCACTGCAGCCATAGGCCCCCTCTCAGCAGCCAAATCTTTCATGGCGGCAGCCTCTCCACGCTGAGTCGAAGCTTGAAAATGACGGTCGCGGCGCGGGGGCTGGTCTGGCGTTTGGGTTCCGTGTCGCCTTCCTCCTATGACTCCGGGCTGTTCTTGCCCTTGACGGGGGTGACCGTCTGGGTCTGCTTAAAAAGCGTCCTTCTGAGGCGCCGTATGCTGGACCTCCGTGTCCTGGTGTCAAACTCTGAAGAGCTGGATGGAGAATTGGGGCCTTGTCCATCTCAAAAGTCCCATCCATCCCTGAGATACGACCACAATCCAGCACATTTGGCATCCCCTTCTTCGGGGGCCTTTGGGGGCCCCACCTTAACCCCTGGCCCCAGGAACACCACCTACAACACCATCTCAATTTAAGGGTCGGGATCTCGGCCCAGGGGCCCCATGGACCCTGGCCGACACCGACCCTTTGGGGCCAGCCCTAGGCCCATCTGAATGCCACCGGCCCCGTCCCTCCCCGAGATATGGCCTTGCAAAGGCACGCGATTTCGCACATTTAGTCCCCCCTGTCCCGGAGGCCGAAGTCCCCCGAGACCTCCGGGACAGTGGGAGTCTCATTAACATTAAAGGCTTCATGACAGATTTTGAGGCCTGGCCCCAGATGATAGAGCAGTATGACATATGTGATTATATCATTGCATGCATATACATTTGAGCTGCTTTGGTAGATATAGAGGGCCTTATGATATGGAAACAGTTTATATTAGTCTTGATAGTTCTGGACATTTTCCTAACATGAGCATCAAACCTAAGTTTAGAAATCTAGAATTACCCCAATATATTTGAACTCAGAAACTTCCTTAATTTCCCTTTGGTCTATATATACTCTAAACTCTTTCTGTGTTTGTTTCTTTAAAGAAAAACACATTGAAACGGTTTTTAGTTTAAAGTTAGGCAGTTTTCCTGCAGCCATTGAGATATTCCAAATAACTGCTTAGTTAGTAATTCTGCAGCCTGTTGAGGAGTGTCTGCTGTTACATAAATGATAGTATCATCTGCATACAGTTGGCAGGTAGCATCTTTGTAGATGTTAGGTAAATCGTTTACATACAAGCAGAAGAGCAGAGGCCCCAGTATCGACCCTTGTGGTACACCTAGGTTACATTTTTGTATAGCGGATTTGATATTGTTTTTTTTTAACGCCTTGCTCTCAAGATTCAAGATAAGATTGGAACCAATTTAACGCTTGTTGGGAGAAATTTAGTTGTTTCAGTTTTACCATAAGTACTTCGTGGTTGACAGTATCGAAGGCTTTTTTAAAGTCTAAGAACACTCCTCCAACAACTTTACTTTGATCCAAACTACTTTTAATGGCTTCTTTAAAATGACATATGGCCATTTCTGTTGAATATTTTGGTCGAAATCCAAATTGTTTAGGGCTTAGGAGGTGACTGTTGTCCAAGTAGCTCATCAATAGTTCAGCTACTTGCTTTTCAATAACTTTTGAGATTACTGGTGCAATTGAAATGGGTCGATAATTGCATGCATCATCGTGTGCTCCTGATTTAAAAATTGGGGTCACAACAGCTGTTTTGAAATTTTGAGGAAATTTTTAAGCGATAGATTTGCTAAATGTGTTATTGGTCTGTCAGTATTGCTTTATGCATTTTGATTAGAGAAATATCTAAGTCAAATATATCTTTAGCTTTTGAATTGTTTAGCTGGTTGATAATTGTATTGATCTTGTCCTGATCCACCTGTGTGATGTAAAAAGATGAGGGAGAATCTGTCAACTCCTCATATGACACAAGGCAGGTATTAAAATTTGCGGCAAGCTCTTCCACAGATCTAACAAAAAAATGATTTAATTCATTTGCAATTTCTACATCATCAGTACTAACTTTTCCATTAGTTTGGTTATAGATTTAGTTTGATTAGATTTTCTATTGGTTAGCTTGTTGATGTGTTTCCAAATAAGTGAGCTGTTACCCCGCTGAGATCAAGCTCTCACTGAATTTTATTTCTGAGGAATTATCCGTACTTATGGCCTAATGGAAGAAGTAAATGTTAAAATGAGTATAGTACAAGTACAAGTATTTAGAAATACGTGTGGATGATTTAGAACAATATACCAGAATGGATAATGTGATTGTGAGTGGGTTGTCACCAGTCTGTTAGATCAGATCAAACTAAAAAACTGAGAAAACTGTGTACATAAATGAACACTCGTCCAAGGCAAGCCAGGCCCTTAGAAAGGACGAGATACAGTCCACATGGACGAGGAACTGCAAAGTTTGGATAAAACTCCTCGGGATTCCAGAAGAAGCAAAAATAATAATGATAAAAGACCTGGAGGAGTTGGACAAAGTTAAATGACAGTTCAAAAATACAAATAATACTGCAGCTCATTTTGTGTAACTTCTTTTTTTTTTTTTCTTCTTCTCATTTGTGGGTGTACTTTTGTTATTAAATCTTATGACCAGCCTCTCCATCTGTTATCCCTTTTCATACAATGATGAGGATTGTAATAAAAATGCATCAAGTCAATCAGAATTATTCTATTCTATTCTTACTCTTATTCTACAGTCATTTAGCAGACGCTTTTATCCAAAGTGACTTACATTTGAGAGCAAGAACAACACAAGCATGAATTCAAACAAGATGGGACGTCATAATTAAGTGTCAGACCACTTTTGAGTCCAGTTGGACCTAGGTGCTGTCATGTAGTGCTAGTGCAGTGAATTAATTTTTTTTTTTTTTTTTTTTGTAGTAAATACAGGATCACGATTCATTCATCAAACAATATCAACATGGTCATAAGTGCATGATTTCATCACATAATATCAACTTGGGCATAAGTGCATGATTTCATCACACAATATCATCTTGGGCATAAGTGCACGCAGCTTCTTCAGTGCTTGGTTGAGCCAAAAAGCTGGACAAATCTTTCTAGCTTATTTAGTTAAGCTAAATGTGGAAATGCTCCTTAAACAACTGAGTCTTTAGCTTAGTCTTAAAAGTGGATACGGACTCTGCGGCTCGGATGGAGTTTGGTAGATCGTTCCACCACCGGGGAACAACAGAGGAGAAGAGTCTAGCTACTGATTTTGCGCCGCGTTGTGGTGGGAGCACTAGGCATCTTTCACTGGCAGAGCGTAACTGTCGAGAGGGAGTGTAACTCTGGATTAAGGAGTGAAGGTAGACCGGAGCCGTTTGGGTTATTGTTTTGTAAGCCAGAAGCAGAGCCTTGAATTTGATGCGTGCTGCAACTGGAAGCCAGTGAAGAGCAATTAGCAGCGGAGTGACATGAGCTCTTTTAGGCTGGTTGAAGACCAGACGTGCTGCTGCATTCTGGATCATCTGTAGAGGTTTAACTGAGCATGCAGGCAGGCCAGCCAGTAAGGAGTTGCAGTAGTCAATGCGTGAAATGACCAGAGCCTGGACCAGGAGCTGGGTCGTGTGTTCAGTCAGGTATGGTCTGATCCTCCTGATGTTGTAGAGAGCAAATCGGCAAGACCGGGAAACCGAGGCAACATGGTCCTTAAAGGTCAGCTGGTTGTCTACCATGACACCAAGATTCCTGGTAGAAGATGTAGGCACAAGTGTGATTGAGTCAAGCTGCACACTTATCTGTGGCGGTAAAGGAGGACTGGCTGGAAAGACAATAAGCTCAGTCTTGGACAGATTTAGCTGAAGGTGGCGATCCTTCATCCATGCGGAGATATCAGCAAGGCATGCTGATATTCGCATTGAGACGGTTGTGTCATCAGGTGGGAAAGAAAGGAAAAGCTGAGTGTCATCTGCATAGCAGTGGTAGGAGAAACCATGAGAGCTAATGACTGCACCGAGTGAGGAGGTGTATAGTGAAAAGAGAAGAGGGCCGAGCACCGAGCCCTGAGGCACCCCTGTTGTCAGCCCATGTGATCTGGATACACCCCCTCGCCAAGATACTTTGAAGGATCTCCCTGTGAGGTAAGACGTAAACCACGAGAAGACAGATCCTGAGATGCCAAGCTCCAAGAGTTTGGAGAACAGTATGTGATGGTTGACCGTGTCAAAGGCAGCCGACAGGTCCAGCAGTATAAGGACTGAGGATTGACCAGTGGATCTGGCAAGCCGTAGGGAATCAGTAACTGACAGGAGAGCAGTTTCAGTAGAGTGACCCTGCCTATATCCAGATTGATATGGATCAAACAGGTTGTTGTCTTGGAGGAACTGTGAGACCTGACTGAAGACGGCACGCTCTAGTAATTTAGACATGAATGGAAGCAATGAGACCGGCCGGTAGTTTCCAACCTGGGCTGGGTTGAGTGTGGGTTTCTTCAGCAGCGGGGTAACCCGAGCTTGCTTGAAGGCAGAAGGAAAGACACCGGATTTAAGAGAGGAGGTGATAATATGGGTTACTGCAGGTTTGACTGTAGGTAAAATGTTCTGCAGGATGTCAGAGGGAACAGGATCAAGAGGACAGGTTGTGGGTTTTGAGCTGACTAGAAGTTTAGAGACTTCGTCCTCATGTAGACAGCGGAAGGAGCAGAGTGAGGCACCAGTAGCTGGTTTGGCAAGGCTGAGTTGGTCAGGCTCAGTGAATTGGTTACTGATGGTAGCAACCTTTTCAGTGAAGTAGGAAGCAAACATTTCTGCGGTCAGCACAGTGGGAGGCTGAGCAGGTGGTGGAGATAGAAGAGAGTTAAACGCCATGAACAGTTGTCGTGTGTTGGGAGCATTGTGGATCTTGTTCTGATAAAAGGCTATCTTGGGCGCCTTTAGACTGGATGTGAAAGTTTCAAGTTTTTGCTGGTACTCAGACAAGTCAGTGTGTTCTTTTGATTTGCGCCACTTTCTTTCTGCTGCCCTGAGTCCAGCTCTGTGATCCCTTAGAGCCTCTGTGAGCCATGGACTGGGAGGGTTTTGTCTGGCTGGTTTTGACACCAGAGGACAGAGTTTGTCCAGAGAGGAGGCGAGAGAGGAGCAGAGTGTTTCTGTAGCCTCATTAACAGACAGTAAGGAGAAGTCTGAGTGGGAAGGGAGGGTAGAGTAAACCTCATCAGACAGCTGTGTAGGTCTGAGGGATCTCAAGTTTCTGCGGTAGGACACCATTTTTGGAGCTGCTTGAGTGAGGAAGGAAGACAGAGAATTTAACCAGGAAGTGGTCTGAGAGGTGCAGCGGGGTGACGGACAGGTCGGCTGTGGAGCAGTTTCTGGTCAGCACCAAGTCATGAGTATTGCCAGCTTTGTGTGTTGGAGGAGTCTGAACCAGTTTGAGATTGAAAGAGTAGATGAGAAGTCAGTTGCCTGTGGTTTGTCAATGTGAATGTTCATGTCTCCCATGACAATTAGTGGTGTGCCATCATCAGGAATGTCAGAGAGAATCATGTCCATTTCAGAGACAAACTCAGCTATACTGCCACCCGGAGGGCGGTAAATGACCAGAATGTATGCAGTGATGGGTGTAGAGACCTTTACTGCGTGATACTCAAGTGATGAGCAGTTAGCCATAGGACGGACAGAAGTTAAGTTCCACTTTTTAGAAATAAGAATGCCCGTTCCACCTCCTCGTCCAGCTGAGCGAGGTGTTTGGGTAAATTCTGCATTGAGAGAAAGGGCAGCTGGTGTAGCTGTGTTTTCTGGATGGATCCAGGTTTCAGTCAGGGCTAGGACCTGAATGTCTGAGAGATTTATCAATGAACTGATAAATTCTGTTTTGTTAACTGCGGACTGACAGTTCCAGAGACCAAAGGTAACAGAGGGTGTGCCAGACGTGCACGCCATTGGAAAGGAAAGGTTTTTCGGATTGAGGTGTCTATGGGTGACACGCCTTGGTCTGTACCCATATCTGACAGGGATAGGTTTGAAGCACATTGTGCATTAATAGAGTTGTGAGGAGGTTTAAGCTTGTGCTTTTGCTTGGTGGACTCGCGCAGGTAGACTCGCAGGTCTTTACCCTTTGTGGTCTTAACCCGACGTGGGCTCACGCCTCGCTGACGCTTCAGCGCACCATGTGTGGTAAAGTACCTGGAGCTGACACAGCTGAGCTCACTTTGCTTGATTGCACCCGGATGAAACCGCCTCTATCTGCTTTGCCCTGAGCAGTACACAGTGGGTGTGACCCGCGTCACGGCCTCAACTGGTTGAAGAGAGAAGGTGCTAACGACAGAGCCCCACACCAGCAATGTAGACAATAACCCGAAACCAAGACAGAAACTCAAGCAGTAAACTCACCTAACTGACTGTACCAACCCTGACTGAAATCAGTGCTTGTTCTGCTGAAGTTAAACAAATTCTCTCTTTTATACAGGATTATACGGGAATTAGAAACCTTTGTAATCTCTGAACAAAAACTACAAGACATTTTATGTGACATAGACCCTGATAATAATTATTTTAATCACGTCAATAAATGTTTTTATTATCAGGAACAGCAACTGGATGGAAATGTGAATACAGATTAAACACGGTCAATAATTCACATAAACAGAGTATTTAAGCTAACTTTGAAAATATTAAGGACTTCTTAAATCAGTTTGAGACCCAATTCAACGTCATGCTACATGAACCGACCAATGAATTTCTTTCATTTTTTCAACCTGTCCTGTCCAGCAGAATGATAGTCTGGTTGCTGTGTTGTACCAAACAGCTTTACTCTTCCAAGGGGAGGTTTATGGGTATAAGGCTCCTCTTGATAATCTGATTTATTTATTTATTTACTTTGAATCTTACTTACTTTGAATGGAATCTACGTAATCTTGTTGGACTAACTGGAGGGGACAAAAAAAGAAGGAAGACAGCAAAAAGAAGCAAAAGTGAAAGAAGAAAGAAGAATGAGGAGACCAAAAACACAAACAGATAGAAGGCAATGACCCTTCAATCCACACTATCACCCATAAACACAACAGAAAGTTTCCTATGGCTTTTTACAGAAAAAACAGAGATGACAGGTAATCAAGAGTTCCTAAAAAAAACAACTACAAAAAAAATGTATAGACCCACTGGATACCTCAGTGACTGTGTCATCATGAAGAGGATTAGGAATGAGGAGGGATCAGAGATGAGGAGTGGTGAGTAAGCTCATGCAACTGTGACCATGCCTCTACAGAGGCTAGAGGCAGACTAGGGCAGCCCAGAGATCCGGGCTATCAGCAGCAACTCTGGAGCACAAACCCAAGCTACCCCACATCGAAGACGACCCCAGTCCCAACTAGAGGGTGGCAGAGGAGATCCCCAGCCAGAGCCCCCCCGTGATCACAGGGGACAGTTCCCGGCAACCAGAACCCTACTGAACCCTACCACCCAGCCTAGGGCTGATGCCATCCCATAGCTCCCGACAGAGACCCAGAGCAACTGCCCCCCACCGCAGAGCAGTCCAGTCCTGCATCATGGGAACCACCAAAAACCTGCAACCACTAGTCACTCCAGGCAATTTTCCAGCCCCCAAAGCAATGAGGTAAATGACAGGAAGTTTCCATTCTTTATTATATGTTCTAACTGTTTTATTCCTTTATTTTTCCATTATGTGAAATTAATCAGCTTTTTGTTTAGCAGGATGTCAGGGTTGTTCCAGTGGGATGTAAACTTACATGGACTCCGAGCAGACAGGTTAAGGTAAGCAGGATTTATTATAAGAACTGAGGAGGTAACACAGGTTCCTACTATGTAGATAGGAGTAGTGGAAGTCTCTGGATGATAATCAGCGATGCAGGTAGTCGGGACCGGGAAGGGGAGGTTAGGAGAGTCCAACAGCATTGAAACGAGGTCCGACAACGACTGACTGTGTAGCTGGAGTATAAGTAGTCCTTGAGTCAGAGTGGCAGCAGCTGTAAGCCATCAGAATTCCGGTGATTGACTGCGGTTTAATTCGTTCCCAGCTGTGTCAGCGACAGGGTGTGGTTGCAAACAGTACCGCCTCCCTCCAAGAGGCCCGCCAGGGCGAACGCAGGACCGAAGCCGGGGCCGGCCCCGGGGACGGGGCCCAGGTCGACTGGGATGCAGACGGTGGAAGTCCCCGAGCATGAAGGGGTCCAGAACATCGTGACGAGGAACCCATGACCGCTCCTCAGGTCCATAACCCTCCCAGTCGACCAGGTACTCCAAGCGACCCTGGCGCAGCCGAGAGTCCAGAATCGCATGGACGGCGAACACCGGCCCATCCGCCGTATCCAAAGGAGGAGGAGGAGGAGGAAGAGCCGTAGGCACTGTACCAGACCTGCGGAAGAGGAAGAACCCAGAGGTGAATGACATGGTTTAAGCAGGGACACATGAACATACTGGATGGAACACGATATGAAGAGGGTAGGTCCAACCGGTAGGTCACCGTATTGAGCCGTGCCAGGATCGGAAGGGACCAATGAACCGGGGACTTAACTTGTGGCAGGCGTTGTCTGAAACGGAAGTCTCGGGTCGAAAGCAGACGAGATCCCCCACATCATAGTGATGTTCCTGGGTTCAGCGGCGGTTGGCCTGACCGGTGAACGCCTGATGGCGCATTGCAGATTGTTGATGGGCCTGGCTCCACACCCGGTTCACTGCGGCAAAACCAGTCGTCCACAGCTGTCCCAAAGGAACAGAGGAGGCTAAAACCCTAGAAAACACTCGAAGGGAGTGAGCCCAGTAGAAGCTTGGCGTAAGGAGTTCTGTGCATACTCAGCCCAAGGCAAAAACTCACACCAAGTGGTAGGACTGTCCGAACAGAAGCTCCTCAGGAACCTGCTGACCTCCTGTACCTTACGTTCTGTCTGTCCATTGGTTTGAGGATGGTAGCCGGAGGATAGGCTGACCGATATCCCCAACAAACGAAGAAAGGCCCGCCAGAATCGGGAAATGAACTGTGGGCCTCTGTCGGATACTATGTCTTCTGGGAGACCAAAGTTCCGGAACACATGCTCAAACAGTCCTCGGGCCGTGTCGGCGGCTGTGGGAATACTCGGAAAGGGAATTAATTTACAGGCTTTGGAGAAACGATCTACTACAACCAATATACATGTATTACCTCTGTGGGAACAAAGAGACGACCTGTAGGAGTCTCAGGTGGCGGAGGTTGGTCCTCCCAGGCCTCCCGGATACGGTCTTTGATAGTCCACTGGAGAGCCCCGATGATCACCTGAGGAAGGAGGATAGACTCAGGCACCTCAGAGTTGTCTTCCTTCTCGTGTAGCCTGGACAGTGCATCGGCCCGACGGTTCTTGGATCCTGGAATGTAGGTGATGGTAAAGTTAAAGTGAGTGAAGGATAGGGCCCACCTGGTTTGATGTGGGCTCAAGCGTCGGGCCTCCCGTAGATAAGCCAGGTTCTTGTGGTCTGTCAGGACTTCGAAAGGACGAGTGGAACCCTCCAACCAATGTCGGCACTCCTCCAGGGCAAGCTTGATGGCCAACAACTCTCGGTTCCCCACGTCATAATTCTGTTCAGCTTGGGTCAGTTTCCTGGAGAAGAAGGCACATGGATGAAGGCGATGGGATCTTATAGAGCGTTGGGAAAGGACCGCCCCAACGCCAGTGGTGGAGGCATCCACTTCCACGCAGAATGGGAGGTCAGGATCCGGATGATGGAGGACAGGAGCAGAGATGAAGGCCTGGCGGAGCCGGAGAAAGGCCTCATCCGCTTCAGGAGTCCAGGTGAGGGATCGGGGCTGGTGTTTCAGCATGGTGGTGAGTGGTGAGGCTATCATGCTATAGCCACGGATAAATCTCCTGTAAAAGTTGGCGAACCCAAGGAAACGTTGAAGGGCCTTTACAGTGGTGGGTTTTGGCCAGTCCAGGATCGATTGTACTTTCCTCTGGTCCATTTCGACCCCAGCAGGTCCCACTATGTAGCTCAGGAATTCGACCTCTGTGTGATGGAAGGAACATTTCTCAGCATTTGAAAACAGGTTGTGGTGTCTGAGGCGTTCCAACACCAGTTTCACCTGCGAGATGTGGGTTTGTATATCCGGGGAGAATATGAGAATGTCATCGATGTAGACTATCAGGAATCTATTGATCATGTCACGGAAGATCTCATTCATAAATCCCTGGAAGACTGAGGGGGCATTGGCTAGACCATAGGGCATGACTAGGTATTCGTAATGACCTGTGGGTATGATGAAAGCTGTTTTCCATTCGTCGCCTTGACGGATTTGGATGAGGTTGTAAGCACTTCGTAAGTCCAATTTGGTGAAGACGGTAGCCCCGCGAAGGGTTTCCAGGGCAGACGGAACTAACGGAAGAGGATACTTATACTTTGTGGTGATTTGGTTGAGACCCCGGTAATCTATACACGGTCGCAGCCCACCATCCTTCTTCTCCACAAAGAAGAAACTGGAAGCGACTGGGGATGTGGAAGGACGGATGAAACCTTCTTCCTGGGCCTCTTTGATGTATTTCTCCATAGCTACAGTTTCTGGGATAGACAAAGGATACACGCGACCTACTGGAAGTTTACCTCCGGTTATCAAGTCTATAGCGCGGTCCCATGGTCTATGTGGAGGTAATTGGGCTGCACGTTGAGGGCTGAACACATCCTGGAAGGAATGATATACAGCGGGTATGTCATGAATTTTGTCACTGTCCGGACTTTCTATGGAAGTGGCCCCCAGGGTGATTTCAGTGGGCTGTCGTGGTTCTGGATGGTTGGGAAAACAGGTGGGATAACAGCCGTCACCCCATCGTAAGATTTCCCCAGTTGACCAAGATAAATGTGGAGCATGTTGTTGCAACCAGGGCCGTCCCAGAACGACGTCAACGTTGGCGAGTTCTAATACCAGTAGGTTGATTTCCTCCTGGTGTAGACATCCGACTTGTAGCGTTAATGGAGGGGTATGGAAATGTATACCACGTGGAATAAGATGTTTTTCTGTGATGGACTGAACGCTGAGAGGGTTTGGACATCGATGGCACCGGAGATGTAATCGGCATCTCAGGGACCCAGAGATGAAGTTGCCGGCTGAGCCTGAATCGAGAAGAGCTGTGACTGACAAAGAACCGGTGGGTAGTAACAATGTAACTGGAGTAGTGAGGGATTCTGCAGGAAGAGGAATAGAATCAGTCACACTCACCCTTGGCCTTGGAGGTCAAACGGGACACTTCTCAATCTGATGGTCAGCCTGACCGCAGTAAAGGCAAAGTCTGTTTATGAGCCTGCGGCGCCGCTCGGTGGGTGTTAGGCGTACTGCGTTGATTTGCATGGGCTCTGGAGCAGTTATGGGGGAAGCTGCAGCCATAGGTGGGATGTCCTGGAGACAACTCTCCAGTCTATGAGCTACCTGGATAGCGAGTTGCATGAACTTCTCCAGCCCAATGCTATCATCCTGGGTAGATAGGTGGAGACGAAAAGAAGGCTCCAAGCTCATGCGGAAATGGGTGATAAGTGCTGCCTCATTCCAGCCACTGGCGGCCGCTAGGGTGCGGAATTTCAGGACATGCGTGGATATGGAGGTGTTTCCCTGTTGTAGTCGAAACAGCTGTTCTTGTATGATAGCGTCACCAGCGGGAATCCCGAACACTTCCCGGAAGTGCTGGGTAAACTGCAAGAAGGATTGGATTACAGCGCCGTTCTGCTGCCAAATGGCTTCTGCCCACTGCAGAGCCGGTCCTGAAAGCAGGGATATGATATATGCAATTTTTGAGCGATCGGTTGGATACTTGCTGGGGTTCATCTCTAGGTGTAAGGAGCACTGGAGCAGAAATCCGCTGCATTGTTGGCTGTCTCCGGAAAAGCGGTTGGTGGGCGGATCCATCTCCATTTTCGGTAATGGTCGGACCTTCTGTTACGAAGGACTCCGAGGAGACAGGTTAAGGTAAGCAGGATTTATTATAAGAACTGAAGAGGTAACACAGGTTCTTACTATGTAGATAGGAGTAGTGGAATTCTCTGGATGATAATCAGCGATGCAGGTAGTCGGGACCGGGAAGGGGAGGTTAGGAGAGTCCAACAGCATTGAAACGAGGTCCGACAACAACTGACTGTGTAGCTGGAGTGTAAGTAGTCCTTGCGTCAGAGTGGCAGCATCTGTAAGCCATCAGAATTCCGGTGATTGACTGTGGTAATGAGTCCCAGGTGTGTCAGCGACAGGGTGTGGTGCAACAGATATGAGTAAGCGTCTCCACCGTGAAAGATCATCCTCTATTGCTTTAAGTAGCTGGATATAATTTTGCTTTGTTAGTTCTGATAACCTGGGGGAAATGTTTATGCCTAGATATCTAATGTTTCCAGACTGTATTGTAGTATTGGGTGTGTTTTGTAGGTCACAGTTAATGGACATAACAATAGTCTTAGACCAGATAATAGAGTAGTCAGATATTGATGAGAATGTGTGAATAAGTGTGATTGTCTGGGAGGAAAAGTAATATCATCAGCATAAAGACTTATCTTATGTTCTATATTTTTCCATGGATTCCTTTAATCTCTTTATTTTGTCTTTTGGCAGCAGCTAGGGGTTCAATAAAAATAGCAAAGAGTGATGGAGAAAGCGGGCAGCCCTGTCTGGTGCCTCTCTGCAAACAGAAGCTTGGGGAAGTTTGATCATTGGTCTTCACACATGCATTTGGGTTGTTATATAATATTATTATCCAATCTATGAAAGATGACCCAAACCCAAATTTGTTTAACGTTGCAAATAAAAATTTCTAGTTTACTCGGTCAAATGCTTTTTCTGCGTCTAAAGAAATTACTGTGGATTCCAGATTATGTAGAGTAGAATAATCTATGGATAATCTGGACCTGGACCATCTGGACCTGGGTCATCTGGACCTGAACCATCTGGACCTGGACCATCTGAACCTGGACCATCCGAACCTGGGTCATCTGGACCTAGACCATCTGGACCTGGACCACCTGGACCTGAACCATCTGGTCCTGGGTCATCTGGACCTGGACCATTTGAACTTGGACCATCTGAACCTGGGTCATCTGGACCTGGACCATCTGGACCTGAACCATCTGGTCCTGGGTCATCTGGACCTGGACCATCTGATGAATCCAGGGTTATTTTATTATCATGTTTAAATTTGGTCAAATTCGTAAGTTAGTCAATATTCTCATCTGTTGTGTTTAGTTGTGATTTATAGAAAGTTTTATTGAATCCTCTAGAAGTGTTATTTATCTTGTCAGGGTCGTGGCTGATGTTTCCTTCTGGATCTTTGACAGAGGAGATGGTTGTTTTCTCCTTGTTTGTTTTTAACTGATTAGCCAGGAACCTTCCAGATTTGCACCAAGAATTGTGTTTTTATCTATTATTTCGTTAAGTTCAAGTTTAGCTTTTCTTAAATGGTTCAGTGTGTTCTTCTGGGGAGACATGGTAAGCTCCTCTAGGGATTTAATTCTGAGTTCTAACTCTGAAATTCTCAAAGTTTCCTTTTTTTTCTTATGAAAAGAGAAGGAAATTATTTTCCCTCTGCTTTTCCTGCTTCCCAAAGAACACACGCTGACCATTCTCTTTTAAAGTAATGACATATTAAATCTCCAGTTTCTAGTTGCTGGTTTATTGCTCTTACTTCTCAGAGTGAATGATACTGGTGCGTGATCGCTGATGGTAATGGGATTCAGATTTCTGACATGTCATTCATCAGGAAAGGAAGAAGGTGTATTCTCTTAGTGTGGGATGGTGAGAGCGCCAAGCAGAGCGATGAATTTCTAAATACAATGTTTGTATTTAGAACTCTGTTCCCCAAAATCACAAGAATGACAGCTCATTGCATGACATTGACAGATAACATCTTTACGACCACAGTATGGTAAGCGGCGTACTGATAAGTGATATCAGTCACTACTCACCTGTGTTTGTTTTTTTAACATCAATAATGTGGAGGACATGTGTAATGCAGCTTCATGCTCTTTTATCTGCAGGATGTCTCCGGCTTCTCTGAGACATTCTGTTCTGGGTCTTTTATTGGAGTGAGTAATGCTCTTCTCCTCCTGCCTGTTGGCATTTGGAGATGATGCCTTTTTTCCCCCACTTTTCTCACGTTTAGACCTTCATCGTGGCATCTCACAGCAGTAAGCTGTTTCATTGTTCAGCTTCACCCGATGAAGAGTCTTGTCTTACTCTGCTGTTCACCTGTACAGCAGCTGCCATGCTGCCTCATTATGCAGCTGCTGGACTTTGGCATTTTCTGGCTTATTGCATGTAGGTGTGTTTATGCTCATGGTACTAAATGGACCCAGTAATAAACATTCTTCTATAATTTTACATAAAAATGGTAAGTTGGATACAGGTCGGTAGTTATCAATGTCTGGATCTAAATGATTCTTCTTCAGAAGGGGCCTCACCACCACTGTTCTACAGGCAGATGGAAAGACGCCCATCTGAAGGGAGCAATTCATCGTGTCTAAAAGCTCAGGCTCAAAGAAACCATGAGATGTTTTTTAAAAGTGATTAAATTGGATCTAAAAGGCAGGTTGTTGGTTTATTTGGGAGAAAACTGGACCAGCATCTTTAAATAAACCAGGACAAACTCTCCAGTCTTTCCTTGGATAAAAGTGGAGCTTATGGTCTGTTAAAATTAACATTTTGTTGAAAACTGGATCTAATAGCACTGATCTTACCTCTGAAGTGGTCTGCAAAGTCCTTGCGTGCAGTGTCTGATGCTGTGATTAAGGACTTGTTACAGTCTGTGTTTGTCACCATTGCTGAAGTCAGGTGTTTCCATCTTGTGGAGTGTCTTGCCCATTTAAAGACCTTGAATAAAGTGTTGGCGCTGATTGTTCAAAACCTTCAATCCGGATAAAAGCTATCCAGATTTAGGAATCCGATTTTTCAGGATAGAGGATCACAAAATCTGGCTTACTTCCATCCTGGTTGTTTTGGATTGGATCTTCCTGATCCAGAATCCTGTTTTTCAGGATCACCAAATCTGGATTTCCAGCATTTAAAACAATGTGGGCTTCCAGCTACGTGAAGAGCAGCAGGTAAAAGAGCCAGTATGGGGTCACTTTAAGTACTTTTCACTTTGCAACACCACAGAGCAATCATGAACAGCCACTTCATGTATAATTGTACGACTTCTCATCGGAGCCACAACACATATAAAACTAATGCGTTAACAACTACATTGTGGATATTCTGGAAACGTCTTCACAACAGTGCAACGTCCCTCTCTGAAATCTGCCTTGTAATTCACCGTCTGCTGGGATTAGGATAATCCTGTTTCTTGGATCCACATTATCCGGATCTGAATCAGAAGCTCTGAACAACCCAAATTGAGGGTTTTATCCGGATAACATCCAGGATTGAATTACGATTGAATCCAGGCCGATTTTGGAATTCGCTTTTCCCTTTTGATGGTGAGGGGGAGAGGGTGTTGCTGTCCAGGTGTCTGAGAGCCTCCTCTGTGTGGGGGTGGAGGTCTGTGTCAGGCAGACTGTCTGTGGTGCTGATGGTGCTGGAGCTGCTCCTGTAGCCTGTGATGTGCTGCAGACCTGCCACATGCTGGGCTCAGCAGTGGAGTCGAAGCGTCCAGCTTCTCTGTCCTACCTCTCAGCTGCTCTGATGGCCTTCCTCAGGCCGTACGTTGCAACTTTGTACTCAGTCTCATTGCCAGGTGTAAATGCGGAGGAGTGAGCATGCGGCATATGACGTACCTGGCTGTTTAGCCGGGGCTTCTGGTTGGGGAACTTCCTGACTTGTATGGAGGGCGCAGTGTTATCCACACAAGTGAAGATGTACCCAGTCCCATAGTCACAGAGTCCTGTACACTGATAGATAGTATAACATTCATGACAAAATTCAGAGTATCATTGCAAAATTTATCTCACCAGGACATCCCTAATCTTTACATCATCGTAACGTCATCTGCTTCTGCTGGTTTCTACTCAGCTTTGACATGAAGAGGAAAAACTTTGGGCCTTTCAACAGCTGAAGGTCTGATTCCCATCCTGCACCAAATATTTATAAGTCTCTAATCTGACCTCATGCTTTTAATTCTGCTCCTGTGAAGGGCGACTGTCCACCGACCAGGTAATTGTAAATGTCAAGGTAAGGTAACTCAGGTAGCGATGTCTCTGTCAGCTGGATGTTAGGGACTTTTTAACCAGGAATTAGAAAAATCGGACGGATTTTCAGCACCAACAAGTGCATGTATTTTTTATATCCTGTCTGACCACATCAGAGCTGAACTTGTCTGGAAAGTTTTCAGTCTTCTAACGTCATCCCTGATGAGGAACAGCTAATAATCACTATAGCAAGAGTGAGTCCCAGCTATATATATATATACATATATATATATATATATATATATATACATAAATAATATCTACAAACCCTATATTCCTGAGCCTGTATACAGGCTAGGGAATATGCCCCAGACCCACCTGCTATGCCCTGGCCTGGATTGATGAGCTGGTGGACTGCTTCAGTCTATTTTCCACTGAGGAGCTGACCAACTTGATGGAGAAATATGTGACCAGCCATGGAAAAACCAGGAACAAGTCTCCCGAGGGGCATTTTAAGTTATTTACAGATTATGAAAGTGTGGATTCTAAGCTTTCCAATTATGTTTAACACACGGTAATCAGAAAATATTTGAAGAAGATGTGGCCATTTGAATGTTGGCACTCCTCAGACTAGTTTTCTGAGAAAAAGATTTTCACCTTCCCTGGGGAGCGAGGTGGGGGTGGTAACAAAAGCTGTCCATTTGCATTACTATGCATAAAACCACAGTGGTTGTAAAAAGGTACTCTGGGAACCCTCCTTGAGTGTGACTGGTTTATTGTTTGTCTTCACTTTACAACTGGTTACATAATATACCCCACATTCTTCCTCCTCCAATTCTAAAGGGGCTGTAATCACTTTGAGTTCTGTCCATCAATCAATCAATACGCAGGCCAAATAGTGATACCACACCATCATCCTCTTCTGTGTGCTCTTCTGGGCTGTGGCCTTTGGTGCTGGGCATGTAATGTCTTTTGCCTCTTCAGAACAGACAGACCTGATCTTTTAATAAAGATATGTCTGCTTGTCCATGGTCAGTCCAGGTGGAGCCAGGACAGGAAGGCTGTCAACAGGGGGCAGAACTCCTGGGCTGCGCAGTAGATGAAACATGGCAGGCTCTGCATAACTGTGAGTTCTAGCAAGCACCACACCAGGTCTGTTGGCATCAAAGCTGTGACAGAATATAAGCACACACAGCAGGATATTAAAAACATTGCTCACTGTTTCCTCATGAAATACTGTCATGTCTGTGAAATTATTTTTATATACACATACACAGTGTGGAAGTAAGTTTGAATATACATACCTGAAGTGCTGATAACTCTTGATCTGTGGGAGCTTTCGGAAGTAGGGACTCAGGTGCGCCTGCCATTCTGACCAGCTGCGGGATGTTGAGGCGGCTCTCAGGAGAGCTGTTTTCCACTACCTGTCAACTGCAAAGACCACAATGGAAATAAGTTTATGACTTTAATTTTGCTTGATCAGTCCAAAGCCACAGCGGGGTTAAATTTGGTGTGGCCAGCAATCAAGAAGTGGATGCTAAGCGTGGAGTGAAGCTTGTGTCCAACACGCCAGGCGCTGTACCAGAGCATGAAGTTGTTTTTGTTTTGCTCACTGCAGTTGTCACAATGAAGGTCCACGTCTGTTCCTCCAACTCCGAAGTTGATGAAGAAATGATGCAGGTAGCTGATGACTTCATTGCTCCCCTTACTTGCCGACATGCCTTCATCGATCAGGAAATTCACCTGTTTTTGCAACCCTTCACGGGAGACACCAAAAAGGCCACATTTTCGTGGTGTCAGGAAGTACATTGGACCAGGCTGAAGAGGGTTTGAGGGGAAGTGCATCTGCAGAAGACAGAGGAAAAATGGATTAGATAAAATTAAGCTGTGTATATATTTATATACCAGTCTTTATAAACCAAACAACAAAAAACTATAGGAAAACAAAACAACTTTTGGACTTAAGGGAAAATAATGCATGATAAATAATACCTGCTGAGCAAAATCAAAACTGTAGTGCATCTTGATCTTCTTGCTTGCTTGCAGGTCTTTTTGCAGGCAGCAGTCATCTCATTTTACACAGACCTCTCTTTTTGCACAAGCTCAAGATGATCCTGTTGCTTCTTGACTGCTTCAGATTTTCTCTCCTCTGAAAGGTTTGCACTTCTTAGCAGCTGGTCATTATTCTGTTGGCACTGCCAGTAGAGATCCGTATGGGGCCTGCAGCTTCTGATATGCAGGAGTAGCTGCTTCCACAGTGCTTTGAAGCTTGATTTACAAATTGCACGCTCCCCTGAAAAGACAGATGATTATCTATTTATTTATAATTTTTACACATAACAAGCTCCTTAGCAGACTTCATGTAGAGACGCCACACTGAGGCCATGGACACATGAGTTGGCAGTAACTTCACATGCCAATCCCTATGCCCAGGATGTTGGCCAGTCAGCATGATGGCATTGTCTTCAGCGTAGTTCTTTATAAATTCCACAGCTCTGTTGATCTGTTCATGAACCTGTGTGTCTGTGGCCATGGGCTTATCTTCCTTAAACATTGTCTTGCTCCATTCTCATCAAAGTGTCTGATGATGTCCGTCAGCGTGTCTTTGCCAATTCTGAAAAAGGCTAACAAAGGAAATACTTGTTTCAGATTATGGTACATTCAGATTATGGTTCATGCTAACAGGCAGTTTTCCTTGTAAAGCAATCACCTGCGGGCAGTTTGGATGCACACATCCAATTACCAGAGGTGTAATGTAACAAAATATAAATACTTTGTTTTTGTACTTACATTTTAGTTACTTTCTACTAAATAAAATACATTTAAAAAAACATGCTTACATAAAACTGCATTATAATAACTTCTGTTATTTTGTTACTGTATATGATTACTTGATAGTATACACCAAGCAGCAAACTGAAATGACTTAGCTAACTCTAATATTAGTGTCAAGCATGGACCTCTCAGAGCCGGAAAGGGAGAGAGAACTGGTCCATGCTGGTGAGAACATCAAGGTCCGACAGGGAGTGAACATGGTGCTAGGGTATATAAGGGCTGATGAGCACATGGGACACAGGTGTGACTGGCCAGGGATCTGGGGAGTGATTGGCTAAAAGGCAGAACTGGAGTGAATGTGGCAGGGTGAGATGATAAGGAACAGGTATAGGTGATCAAGGAATTGAATGTAGTAGCTCTGGTGCCTGGCTGGACCAGGTGAGGGCGTGACAATTAGAATCTGATAGAGTCCACAATGCTAGAAGCACAACACAACCTAAGCTACCCTTTGACAACCATATTTATACAATCGGTACATGAGTGTATTAGCACATCATCACGGGTTTCTGTTCTGTTTGATGCGCGTTTGAGCCTGGTAGAAATTCTCCACAAGGAGTTCCAGGCGCTACGTGAATCACTAGAATTCAGCCAGAAGCAGGTGGAAACTCTGGCTGTGGAAAATGCTGGTCTCAGAGAGTCTGTAAAATCCCACACCGAGGGCTCGACCCGTCTCTCGGAGGAAAATAAGAAGATGAAGGAAACGGTGATCGATCTGCAGGCGCGGAGCATGAGAGAGAACCTGGTATTTGCAGGAATTCCAGAGCAGACGCAGGAGGACCCCGAGACCACGGTGAAAAACTTCATCAAAACTCACCTGAAGCTCCCGGAGGAAACGGTGAAAAACATCTCCTTTCACAGAGTCCATCGGCTTGGCGGGAGGAAACCCGGGTCCAGCAGACCAAGACCTATTGTAGCGAAGTTTGTCAGCTTCAAACAGAAGGAGCAGGTGAAGAACCAGGGCCACGAACTGAAGGGAACGAACTTTGGAGTAAAAGACCAATATCCGAGAGAGATTCTGGACCGACAGAGAGTCCTGTTTCCCATCAGGAGGAAATCCTTCACTGAAGGCGCTCGCGCTTGATGGGTATTTTTCTATCATAAAATAAGACACAAAGAACTCAGAGTGAAGTCAGCTTCATCGCGATGGGGAGAGACGGTGGTTCAGCACTCAGAGAGTGTCTGGTGTCAACTCCGAAGTCTCAACCCCAGTGCAGCCTTTTATTGGGCAGCTATCACACTTCAATAGAGCAAGCAAAGTTCTCGCAAACTTCAAACAGGGAAACACATCAGCATACAACACTTTATGACCCTTATCACACAGAGTTGTGACCACCACATCCTGTCCTCTGCAGGGTGGGTGAGACCGCAAATCATTACCCATCCTTAAGGGAGAAACTTTAAACTGTTAACTTTAAACTGTCAACTTCTTACTCTAACAGCGCTGTCATCGCGGTGGATGAATTATTTATTAATGGACAGCTGTACCGTGACCCGGACATCACTCCGTGGCTCTACTGACTTGGCAAATTATTTTTTTCCTTTGGCACTGTCGCTCTTTTCACTCTTTACACTTCTTCTCTCCAACCCTTTAACGGTTAACGGTAACACTTGTCATTATATTATATACACATCAGCACTTTTCATGATTCACAGGAACACACACAGAACAGCACAAGCACACATACATCCCTGTCACAACCAGCTGGCAGACACACATGCACGCAGAGAAGCAGTGGGATGCACGCACACACGCTTCAGTAATATGCATATAGCCTCATCTCTGTGGTTGGTTCATGAACGAACTCACATTTGTCACTTGGAATGTGCGTGGAGCTGGCACAGGGGAAAAGAGGTTAAACATTTTTAATCGTTTGCAAGAAGTGAAAGCAGATATAATGTTACTCCAAGAGACTCATTTATCAAATTCAACAATAGATCTTCTCTCAACAACCCAGTTTCCACATGTGTATTCAGCTTGTTATAATTCTAGGCAGAGAGGAATAGCAACTCTTATTAATAGAAGGTTAAATTTTGACATAGATAATACAATCATAGATCCAGAAGGCAGATTTATAATAGTTACATTATCTATTAAAATATTAAGTTATGTATTGCAAATATATCTGGTCCAAATGTAGATGATCCTCCTTCTTTCACTCCCTCTTCGCCTCAGTCTATGGTCACTCAGATAACACACTAATTATAGGAGGTGATTTTAACATTATACTGGACAAACAAAGTACCACAGGAGCTCATCGAGTCTGGAAATCCTCAGAAACTGTTAAACATGAAGGATTTTGGTCTCTGTGATGTTTGGCGCTCTCACCATCCCACACTAAGAGAATACACCTTCTTCTCTTCAGTCCACCATTCCTATTCTAGATTAGATTATTTCTTAACTAGCAGCTCACTGATGAATGACATGTCAGAAATCAGAATCCATCCTATTAGCATTAGTGATCACGCACCAGTATCATTCACTCTGAGAAGTAAGAGCAATAAACCAGCAACTAGAAAATGGAGATTTAATACGTCATTACTTAAAGATCCTGATTTATCAGCTACTTTAAAAGAGAATGGTCCTTATATCTAGAAAATAACGACTTGCCAGAAACTTCAGCGTGTGTTCTTTGGGAAGCAGGAAAAGCAGTAATGAGAAGGAAAATAATTTCCTTTTCTTCACATAAGAAAAAGAAGGAAACTTTGAGAATCTCAGAGTTAGAACTCAGAATTAAATCCTTAGAGGAGCTTACCATGTCTCCCCAGAAGAACACACACTAAATGCTATAAGGAAAGCTAAACTTGAACTTAACCGGACCGGCTGTCAACTTCTTACTCTAACATTTCCCTCCTGTTTGACATTTAAAGTTATCAATTCCAAGCATAAACCCAACATAAATCAAAAACATAAATCAAAAATATGTGAAGAAATGCAAATATAAAACGAAGTCCACTTTTCAAAGCATCAGACTGTATCACTTGTCTTCCCATTTTCAATACAGGCATCATAACAGTGAACATTACAGACCTGTGTCTGTAGCATCAACTGGGAGTGGAGCATACTCCCGTGACAACATAAGTTGTTGCGCATAAGCATGTGAAATTGCTCGAGAAATCATGGATTGAAGACATGGAATCACACAAGAAATCAGAATGCAAAACAGAATCAATACTGATAGGAATGGAGCACACACCCTTAATATCACAGTCCACCATGGTCCACTAGTAAGCCATGACCAGAAACCCCACTCAGGGGGTGGCACACGATCTGCAGCCATACTGTCCCTGAGATTCCGCAGGCCAGCCATTGCCTGCGCCACATCTCCATTAACTTCATCAGGAATATAGGTACAGCAGGTGGTATTTATCATCACGCAAACGCCTCCTTGAGCAGCAGTGAGCATGTCCAAGACTATCCGGTTCTGCATGACCATCATCCTGAGTGCATCAATCTCTATATTCTGCCCTTCGTTGATAGCGATGGAAAAGTTCACAAACGTTTTAAACCTGTAGTCAATCGTTTCTAAACAGAGAATGTTCTTACCAACACCGGTCCAGGGAAACAAAGCTAGGGTCACTTTTCCCCCAACAGTCCAGTGCTTGTGTTCTTCAGGTACATCAGTCCCCAGTTTGTCGTCATGTGGAGCGAAGGTGGGTGGAATGATGGGGCTTAAAGCTCTTTTCTTCCTAGAATGTGTGGTTTCGATGTGTTGCAGACTCACCAGAATGGTGTGATCGGACAGATGCACAGGTGCGCAGAGACCTGTCCAGTTGAACGGCAGAGCTGCATAGACCTTTCTTCCACACAGCCACCAGTCCCCCTCAAGAAGAAACGTGGCCCCTCGTGCCAGGCTGTACCATTCGTCTTTATGGCTGGACTCGGTGTTGTCGCATTGGCCTGGTGGTATGGATCCAACTGGTACTGTCCCTATGGATTGGTTGTAACACCACGAGAGGTTCACGTGGGCAGGTAGATATGCCTGTTGGACAGGTGGTGGACCACCCTGAGGAAGGCGGCCTCTGCGGGCCACAAAGATATTGAGGTGAGAGATGTTAAACTGTGTTTTGCGGCAGTCACTTCCCCCGAAACGGTACGGGTTGTACCCTCTGCTTGTGAGATAAGCAAAACATATGGCATCACAGTAGGTCATGGCTCGTGCATAAAGGTCAGGTTGGCTGGATGACTTTGGCATGACTGAGCAAACATAGCAGTCGGTCTGGTTCTTCAAGGCGGCCAACATTTTGGCATACGCATACCAGAGGTTGACGTCCTGTAGCTCCAAGGGGTTATGGTCTTTCCACAGTGGAAAAGAAGCGGGTGACGGTGAAGGAGAAGAGGGTGAAGATGGAGGAGAAGAGGGTGACGGTGGAGCAGAATACGATGAAGGTGGAGGAGAAGAGGATGAAGGTGGAGGAAAAGAGGGTGAAGGTGGAGGAGAAAAGGGTGATGGTGGAGGAGAAGCTGATGAAGGTGAAGGAAAAGAGGATGAAGATGGAGGATAGAGGATGAAGGTGTAGGAGAAGAGGGAGACGGTGGAGGAGAAGAGGATGTAGGTGGAGGAGAAGAGGATGAAGGTGGAAAAGAAGCGGGTGACGGTGAAGGAGAAGAGGGTGAAGATGGAGGAGCTGAGTGTGACGTGGAGGAGAAGCGGATGAAGGTGGAGGATGAAGAAGGAGGAGAAGATGATGAAGGTGGAGGATAGAGGATGAAGGTGGAGGAGAAGTGGGTAAAGGTGAAGGAGATGAGGTTGACGGTGGAGAAGAGGATGAAGGTGGAGGAGAAGAGGACGAAGGTGGAGGAGAAGAGGGTGACGGTGGAGGAGAAGAGTATATAGGTAGAGGAGAAGAGGATTGAGATGGAGGAGAAGAGGGTGAAGGTAGAGGAAAGATGGTGACATGGTGGAGAAGAGGATGAAGATGGAAGAGGTTGACGATGGAGGAGAAGAGGTTGAAGGTGGAGAAGAGGTTAATGGTGAAGGAGAAGAGGATGAAGTGGGAGGAGAAGAGGTCGATGGTGGAGGTGAAGAGGATGACGGTGGAAGAGAAGAGGATGAAGATGGAGGACAAGAGGTTGACGGTGGAGGAGAAGAGGGCAAAGGGTGGAGGAGAAGAGGATTAAGGTGAAGGACGGAGGATGAAGGTGGAGGAGAAGAGGGAGAAGTTGGAGGAGAAGAGGATGATGGTGAAAGAGAAGAGGATGAAGATGGAGGAGAAGAGGATGATGGTGAAAGAGAAGAGGATGAAGATGGAAGAGAAGAGGTTGACGGTGGAGGAGAAGAGTATATAGGTGGAGGAGAAGAGAATGAAGATGGAAGAGAAGAGGGCAAAGGGTGGAGGAAAACAGCATTAAGGTGAAGGACGAAGGATGAAGGTGGAGGAGAAGACGGAGAAGGTGGAGGATAGAGGAAGAAGGTGGAGGAGAAAAGGGTGAAGTTGGAGAAGAAGAGGATGATGGTGAAAGAGAAGAGGATGAAGATGGAGGAGAAGAGGTTGACAGTGGAGGTGAAGAGGTTGACGGTGGAGGAGAAGAGTATATAGGTGGAGGAGAAGAGGATGAAGATGGAGGAGAAGAGGGCAAAGGGTGGAGTAGAAGAGGATTAGGGTGAAGGACGGAGGATGAAGGTGGAGGAGAAGAGGGTGAAGATGGAGGAGAAGAGGTTGACGGTGGAGGTGAAGATGGAGGATAGAGGATGAATGTCGATGAGAAGAGGTTGAAGGTGGAGGAGAAGAGGATGAAGATTGAGGAAAGTGGATGAAGATGGAGGAAAGAGGATGAAGACGGAGGATACAGCATGAAGGTGGAGGAGAAGAGGGTGAAGGTGGAGGATAGAGCATGAAGGTGGAGGAGAAGAGAATCAAGGTGGAGGAGAAGAGTATATAGGTGGAGGAGAAGAGGATGATGGTGAAGGAGCAGAGATTGAAGATGGAGGATAGAGGATGAAGGTGGAGGAGAAGAGGGTGAAGGTGGAGGATAGAGCATGAAGGTGGAGGAGAAGAGAATGAAGGTGGAGGAGAAGAGTATATAGGTGGAGGAGAAGAGGATGATGGTGAAGGAGCAGAGATTGAAGATGGAGGATAGAGGATGAAGGTGGAGGAGAAGAGGGTGAAGGTGGAGGATAGAGCATGAAGGTGGAGGAGAAGAGAATCAAGGTGGAGGAGAAGAGTATATAGGTGGAGAAGAAGAGGATGATGGTGAAAGAGAAGAGGATGAAGGTGGAGGGGAAGAGGATGAAGGTGGATGATAGAGGATGAATGTGGAGGAGAAGAGGATGAAGCTGGAGGAGAAGAGGGTAAACGGTGGAGGAGAAGAGGATGATGGTGGAGGATAGAGGGTGAAGTTGGAGGAGAAGAGGATGAAGGTGGAGGAGAAGAGAATCAAGGTGGAGGATAGAGGAAGAAGGTGGAAGATAGAGGATGAAGGTGGAGAGAAGAGGATGAAGATGAAGGAGGATGACGGTGGAGGAAAAGAGGTTGACGGTTGAGGAGAAGAGTGGTGGAGGAGAAGAGAATGAAATGGAGGATAAAGGATGAAGCTGGAGGATAGAGGCTGAAGGTGGAGGAGAAGAGGTTGATGGTGGAGAAGAACAGGATGAAGGTGGAGGAGAAGAGGATGAAAGTGGAGGAGAAGAGGATGATGGTGGAGGATAGAGAGTGAAGTTGGAGGAGAAGAGGATGAAGGTGTAGGAGAAGAGGATGAAGGTGAAGGAGACGAGTATATAGGTGGAGGAGAAGAGGATGAAGGGCGAGGATAGAGGATGAATGTGGAAGATAGAGGATGAAGGTGGAGGATAGCGGATGAATGTGGAGAGAAGAGGATGAAGATGGAGGAGGATGACGGTGGCGGAGAACAGGATGATGGTGGAGGACAGAGGGTAAACTGTGGAGGATAGAGCATGAAGGTGGAGGAGAAGAGGGTGAAGGTGGAGGAGAAGAGGCTGACGGTGGAGGAGAAGAGTATATAGGTGGAGGAGAAGAGGATGATGGTGAAGGAGCAGAGAATGAAGATGGAGGATAGAGGATGAAGGTGGAGGGGAAGAGAGTGAAGGTGGATGATAGAGGATGAAGGTGGAGGAGAAGAGTATATAGGTGGAGGAGAAGAGGATGAAGATGGAGGATAGAGGGTGAAGGTGGAGGAGAAGAGGGTGAGGGTGGAGGAGAAGAGGTTGAAGCTGGAGGAAAAGAGGATGAAGGTGGAGGAGAAGAGAATCAAGGTGGAGGATAGAGGACGAAGGTGGAAGATAGAGGATGAAGGTGGAGAGAAGAGGATGAAGATGAAGGAGGATGACGGTGGAGGAGAAGAGGTTGACGGTTGAGGAGAAGAGGATGATGGTGAAGGAGCAGAGAATGAAATGGAGGATAAAGGATGAAGCTGGAGGATAGAGGATGAAGGTGGAGGAGAAGAGGGTGAAGGTGGAGGATAGAGCATGAAGGTGGAGGAGAAGAGAATCAAGGTGGAGGAGAAGAGTATATAGGTGGAGGAGAAGAGGATGATGGTGAAGGAGCAGAGAATGAAGATGGAGGATAGAGGATGAAGGTGGAGGGGAAGAAGATGAAGGTGGATGATAGAGGATGAAGGTGGAGGAGAAGAGGATGAAGCTGGAGGAGAAGAGGGTAAACGGTGGAGGAGAAGAGTATATAGGTGGAGGAGAATAGGATGAAGATGGAGGAGAAGAGGATGAAGGTGGAGGAGAAGAGAATCAAGGTGGAGGATAGAGGAAGAAGGTGCAAGATAGAGGATGAAGGTGGAGAGAAGGGGATGAAGATGAAGGAGGATGACGGTGGAGGAGAAGAGGGTGAAGGTAGAGGAGAAGAGGTTGACGGTTGAGGAGAAGAGGATGATGGTGAAGGAGCAGAGAATGAAATGGAGGATAAAGGATGAAGCTGGAGGATAGAGGATGAAGGTGGAGGAGAAGAGGGTAAACGGTGGAGGAGAAGAGGATGATGGTGGAGGATAGAGAGTGAAGTTGGAGGAGAAGAGGATGAAGGTGAAGGAGACGAGTATATAGGTGGAGGAGAAAAGGATGAAGCTGGAGGAGAAGAGGGTAAACGGTGGAGGAGAAGAGGATGATGGTGGAGGATAGAGAGTGAAGTTGGAGGAGACGAGTATATAGGTGGAGGAGAAGAGGATGAAGCTGGAGGAGAAGAGGGTAAATGGTGGAGGAGAAGAGGATGAAGGTCGAGGATAGAGGATGAATGTGGAAGATAGAGGATGAAGGTGGAGGATAGAGGATGAATGTGGAGAGAAGAGGATGAAGATGGAGGAGGATGATTGTGGCGGAGAACAGGATGATGGTGGAGGACAGAGGGTAAACTGTGGAGGATAGAGCATGAAGGTGGAGGAGAAGAGGGTGAAGGTGGAGGAGAAGAGGTTGAAGCTGGAGGAGAAGAGTATATAGGTGGAGGAGAAGAGGATGATGGTGAAGGAGCAGAGAATGAAGATGGAGGATAGAGGATGAAGGTGGAGGGGAAGAGGATGAAGGTGGATGATAGAGGATGAAGGTGGAGGAGAAGAGGATGAAGCTGGAGGAGAAGAGGGTAAACGGTGGAGGAGAAGAGGATGATGGTGGAGGATAGAGGGTGAAGTTGGAGGAGAAGAGGATGAAGGTGGAGGAGAAGAGAATCAAGGTGGAGGATAGAGGAAGAAGGTGGAAGATAGAGGATGAAGGTGGAGAGAAGAGGATGAAGATGAAGGAGGATGACGGTGGAGGAAAAGAGGTTGACGGTTGAGGAGAAGAGTGGTGGAGGAGAAGAGAATGAAATGGAGGATAAAGGATGAAGCTGGAGGATAGAGGCTGAAGGTGGAGGAGAGGCCAGTCTTGCCCTGGGGGATCTCCTGGGGAGCGGGGGTGCCTAATGCCACTAGAGGCTCAACATCCAGAGGGAAGTTTGCTTCCCTCTGGACCCCTCTTACTTCCCGCTCTCTCTGTCGCACACACACACACAAACACAAGTAGGGAGTTGGGAGGCGTGGAGCCATGCGGGGTGGAGCGGAGGGGGCCATTCAGTGGTCTCCTTGGATGCATCCCATGGCGACTCGCCTCAATTTTAATTGTGTCCCCCATGGGGCATGGTGGGTGGGTTAAGTGTGTCGTGACTGTGTGATGGTGAGTGCTTGTGGGTACGGCACAGGGGAGGGTGTGAGTGTGGGGTTATATGGGGTGCAGATTGGAGTAGGTGGGGGTGGGGGGAGGGGGTCGATGGTGCCCTGGTTCCCGGGGTGTGTGGCTGGAACATCGGGGTGTGTGCTGACCTACGCCGGGTGGCTGTCTGGGGGGGCCTGGTCCTCCTACGCATGTTGCGCCTTTGGGGGGTGGGGCGGCTGCCTCTGGGCTCCTGGGGCCCTGGGCCCTTCGCTTGGGCTGCCCCGGGTGGCCGGTCCCTGGCGGGGCCGGCGGCTGCTGATCTTGGCCCACTGGGACTATCCTCTGCTGCCCTTCGGGTGGGGCTGGAGTCATCTTCGTGTTGGGGTAGCTTGGGTTGGTGCTCCGGGGCTGCTGCTGAGGGCCCAGGTCTCTGGCCCTGGTCTGCCTCTGGCCTCAGTAGAGGCGTGGTCGCATTTGCACGATCTCAATCACCACTCTTCATCACTGATCACTCCTCTTCCTCATCCTCTGCATGCTCACACAGTCACTGAAGTGTCCAGTGGGTTTTCATACTAAGAGAAAATTCTTTTTTTTATTTTTCCTGTGAGTTAGTATCTGGTCGCTGTTATGTCTTTTTGATCTGGTTATTATTTAAAAACTCTTAATGACTAGTTTTTTCTGTGTGTGTGTTTTTGTTTTTGTAAAAGTTGTAGGAAATGTTCTGGTGTGTTCATGTACAGGTGTAACAGTTTGTTGTCTGGTGATGGTGTGGATTGAAGGGTCGTTTCTTGTGTCTGTGATCTTTTTGTCTTCTTTCTTCTTTCCCTTTTGCTCTTTTTTCTATTTTCCATCTTTTTCTGTCCCCTCCGGTCAGGTCCAGCAAGATTACATAGATTCCGTGATTCAAAATAAATAAATAAATAAATCAGAATCAGATTATCAAGAGGAGCCTTACCCATAGGCCTCCCCTTGGCAGAGCAAATTTGTTCAGCACGATACAGCAACCAGATTATCATTTTGCTGCTATGATGCTGGACAGGACAAGTTAAAAAAAAAAAAAAAAGAAGCATATTAAGGTTCTGGAGTGGCCTAGCCAGTCTTCAGACTCAAATCCAATAGAAAACCTTTGGAGGGAGCTCAAACTCTGTGTTTCTCAGCGACAACCCAGAAACCTGACTGATCTAGAGAAGATCTGTGTGAAGGAGTGGGCCAAAATCCCTCTTGCAGTGTGTGCAAAACTGGTGAAACACTACAGGAAACATTTGACCTCGGTAAATGCAAACAAAGGCTACTGTACCAAATATTAACATTGATTTCCTCAGGTATAAAAGATCATACATTGTGATTTCAGTTTTTTTACATTATGTCTCACAGTGGACATGCACCTACGATGAAAATGTCAGGCCCCTCCATGATTTCTAAGTGGGAGTACTTGCAAAATAGCAGGGTGTTCAAATACTTATTTTCCTCACTGTAGGTTATCCCTAACTGGACTACAGTTCAACATTAGTGATTTTTAACACATTAAAAAATACAATATACAAAGTTATTACTCATGCCACATATAAAATCTGAATTTTGGCTTAATCTTGGTGAAAGAAGCTGATTTGGAGCATGTAGGTGAACCGAATCAACCAAAAAACACTTTATCCTCCGTATTTATGAAGAATCTAAGAGTTTTCCAGCCTTACATTTAGACGATGCTGTAGGATGACCTGTTGAACATCACACAGTTAACCACATCCCTCAGCAGTAGCTGGTGGTCATGCACCTAATCACTGCATAACACAGACAAAAAGTAGGAGTGGTTGCACCAACTTAAAGTCTGATAGTGACCAGAGTAGGATGAAGAAGGCCCCTTATGAAAGTGAAAAATACATTTGGTTTTTGGACCAAGTATCGTATCACATCCATCTAGCAGATGCTGGCTTGGTATAAGATAGGAAAGAAAATCAGCAATATCCTCCATCACATAAGATGGTGATGAGTTTCCAGCATTCATGTTTTAACTCCTGCATCTCAGCTCCACTCTGACATGAAAAGGGATCCAGAAGTCGGTTGACTGCTCTCTGTTTTAATGAGGCTGATTATTTTTAGACAACATGCTGTTCATAGCAGTAACACATAATGATGACTTGTACATAATATTAAATAAGTATAAAGCAGCTAAAACCAAAGCAGCACCTGAATAAACAACTGTCATATTTGTTCGCTGCTGCACCGCCTCATGGCGACAGCTGCTATCTGTGTGTGCTTGCTCCCTCATGCTCAATTGGCCGACACTGATACACAGCGATCCCCCCTAATGGACTGTTCTCTGCTGGGAGCTCTAATTCACAGAGAAAATGATCACCTGGCGTCACCCGGCTCTGAGCGAAGGGGAGTGAATGAACAGATGTACGAGGGGAGCGAGGTAGCATGTTAACACACTCCGCTATCGCTAGCCACAGCTGCAGCACTGACCCCCACAGCCATCAGCCTTCCTTTGCAACCGCCCCCCCTTCTGACTCCATCCATCCTCCACCTCTCCTTCCTTCCTTACCCCCAGTCTTTTGCTTCACTCAGCTTTCTTGTCTCTTTCCTTTCTCAGAATAATGCACCTCCTGGCATTCTGGTTCTCCTTATAGTTTTTACTTTTCCTCCTCCTCTCTCCGCCTCTGTGTCTCTCGTCTTTCCTGTGTCTCTTTTTCTCTTTGTCTCTGCCACCTCTTCCTCTCTCTCTCTGTCCTAGAGTAGCCAGGAGAATGATTATGCGAAGCAGGACTCAGATCCATCAATGTGTCACGGGCTTGTTCCCTGAGTCCCCTCTGAGGGTCCGCCCCCCCCCCTCCTTTCTCTGGTCCGTCTCCGGCTCACCGGCTGATGGTACATTAGCATGGCAATGATCAGCGGCAAGACGATGCACACTCACGCTGACAATAAGGATAATTGAAACCCGGCTTGATTTAGAATTGTTCTCTTTGGTCGCTGCAATGCAGCGACACATCTGCTGTGCTGACTGACACAAAGAAGCAGGGAACAGAGAGTATGTGTGAAGCTGTCACATGACCTGGCCATTGACATGGTTATATGTGTGAAACAAAGGGCAAGTCAATGCTATTCCCAGCCTACAGACGAAGTCTGGGTAGACATGAAGAAGCAATCTGGGCCGAAGCCATGAAACATTTCCTCCTGAATCAGCCTGAAGTCACTCTCACTTCCCTCCAGCCTCAGCTGGTCAAACCATTTTCAGTGTGTGTGTGTGTGTGGACATAGTGAGGGAGATCCCTTCATCACTACCTCATGAGTGATGGCTCAGCGAAGCTCAGGAGTGCAGGAACATCATGCACGTTCATCGTCTCCCCAGCGATGCCACCCACAGCCTCCACAACCCACTGCTGGAGGCTTTTTCTTTTTTTTATTAAAAAATAAAATGGGGATGATTTTGTCAGTGTTACATGAGACAAGTTCATATTTAGATGTGTTCATCGATTTGCAGCTGACACACTACACTGAGGCTGTCTGTGGCCCATAACTCAGCCTGCACTGCTCAGATTGGCCAAATCCTGCTACCACTAAATCACACAGCAGCCCAATGGAGCAGGAAGACAGAGGCGGGCCTGGGAGTGATTTCTGAATGCTTTATTCCTGCCACTGAAGGTGTTTGGCACACTCTTAAAATGCTTGAAAGTGATGTCATCTGGAGGATGCCTTATTTGTAAACAGAGTGAGTGTTGTGAGTGTAGGCATATTCTACAGCTATATATTTTATTAGTAAAACAGCGTGTCAAGCAGGGATGGAGGGAGTAATAAACCCTGTACTACTAAATTTAGTAATGTCCTTATGAAAATAGACTTTCTAAACGTCACTGCATGTTGGAGCATTGAAAACCTGCAGAACTGCAGCCCTTATGGGACTGGATTAAAAAGCCCTGGTCTAATGTGTGAACTGCTGAAATGTTGTAACTGCTTTTGGGCTTTTTGGCATCTTGTTGCCAACATGACTGACTTTAGATGAGGAACAGAAAATGGATGCACTAGTGAGTTTAGGAAGTTATCTTCATACATCTGCTGATATTTGATAACTGACTCAGTGAATTGTCATTGACATGATTCTGATGTGCAGGAACCCATCCTGTGGTAATGGTTTTCAGTTAGTTTGGGCATCACACAGATGATGATGGATTAAAGCAGGGAAAATATTTTATATACACTCACTGGCCAATTTATCAGCTGTACCTGTTCACCTGCTCATTAACGCAGATTTCTAACCAGCCAATCACATGGCAGCATGTAGTCATGTAGATGTGGTGAAGACGACTTGTTGGAGTTCAAACTGAGCATGAGGATGAAGAAGAAAGGGGATTTAAGAGACTTTGAATGTGGCAAGGTTGCTGGTCTTGACATGATTGTGCTCTGGCTGTGTGTTCTGAGTTTTCCAGGTGTTCCAGGTTGGGCTGAGCAGGTTTCCAGTGAGATTCAGGGCGGAGTCTGGAGCAAAGATTGGAGCCACCTGCTCCTCATCAGGCTGCTATTTAATGACCAGCAGGAGCTCCAGTATTCGCCAGATTATCTCTCTTGACTGCATGGTAATCAGGTCTTCTTTTGTAATTCATCTTGTGGTTCAATTCAGCTATCACCTGACTTTTTTGTATTTTATCAGGTTTTTGGGTCGCTTCAAGAAGCTGTTGGAGATCGTCTGAAAAGATCTCCAGATCAGGACATCCAGCCTTGTCCAAGCCTTGCTTCAGTTGTCAGCCAGCCTGCTCACCCTGCCTGCCTTGCTCAGCCTACAGAGCCAAAGATCATTGACTGACTTATCCCTCCACCATCAGACTACTTTGGGATCCAAGTAAGCCGCTGATTGTATCTGCAATATCAAGAATTTTCCTCAGATCTCCTCTAAACTTCTGTGCTCTCTCAGGAGGAGTTACCTGAACCTGGACCAAGCGTCCCACAGATTTAAATGAAATAAAGATTGTTCATTTCCATCTTTTTTTTTTTTCCTCCATGTTTTCTGCATTTGGGTCTACCTACTAGCTATGGTCCCTGACTGTGACAGGTCTAAATATTTACTAGGATTTTCACCCACAACCATCTCCAGGGTTTCCAGAGAATGGTCTGAAGAAGAGAAAACATCCAGAGCAGCAGTCATCTGGACCAGGATGCAGCAGAAGACACACCGGGTTCCTCCTGCCAGCTAAGAACAGGAAACTGAGGCTACAATTCACACACACTCACCAACACCGGACAATAGAAGATGGAGAAACGTTGCTGGTCTGATGAGTCTCCATTTCAGCTCCACCTTCAGATGCTAGGCTCAGAATCTGCTGGAAACATCTTGAAAACATGGATCCATCCTACCTTGGATCAACGCTTCAGGCTGCTGCTGGTGTAATGGTGGGGGGAGATTTTCTTGGCCCATTTTAGGCCCCTTAGTACCCCTTATTTATTTCACCAAAACACACCATGAAGTTCTGCTTTTATTTTTGTATTTTTAGGGCAAATTTTTGTTATTCAACAAGAGGAAGCAAGAAGCTTGCTTGGCCAGAGAATAGCAACAATGCATCATGGGTTGGCTGAAGTTGTTTTTTTTTCTACTCTTTGTCTATTGTTCAAATAAAACTGTCAGTCAATCAATCCTACATCTTATGTAAATTATATTCACTATGTCTGAGGACAAGTTTATTTATCAAGCACATTTAAAAACATTACCCCCAGGTTATCAGAACTAACAAAGCTAAATTATGTCCCGCTTAAAACAATAGAAGATCTCTCACGATGGAGGCACCCATATCACTCATGGGGAAGGTTGCCACCATTAAAATGATAGTCAGCTACCTGTTTTCACTGATACTCACTAAACCTAAGGACAGAGACCCACACAAGACAGGGATAAACCACAAGGACCTGACCGAGAAGAACTGAAACCATAAGACCATGAGCAGCAGAGGAGGAGCAACCTCCTTGGAGGCGTAGACCATAAGTGGCAGAGGAGAAGCAATCACCTCAGCGGCAAAGAACAGACGAGTAAGGAGCATCTCAGCCAGAGACCCCCTCAGAGCCAGGGACCAGAAGCGGGTGAGGAGCGAACCTCTCTGGAAACTGTCTCTCTGGAGGTGCTCAGGAGACACCACAACATGACGAACCAGAGAACATAGAACAGTCAAATCGTCCACAACCACAGGCGGAGGAGAAAGAGCAACCCCCTCTGCGATGCGGCCCACAGGGGACGACGGAGGAGCAAACTAAATGCTGACAAGCCACAAAGCTTCTGGGAGAATGTCCTATGGACAGATGAGACAAAAATGGAACTTTTTGTAAAGACACATCAGCTCTATGTTTCCAGACGGAAAAATGAAGCATATGAAGAAAAGAACACCGTCCCTACTGTGGAACATGGAGGAGGTTCTGTTCTGGGCTGCTTTGCTGCATCTGGTACAGGGTGTCTTGAATCTGTGCAGGTACAATGAAATCTCAAGACTATCAAGGGATTCTAGAGAGAAATGTGCTGCCAGTGTCAGAAAGCTTGGTCTCAGTCGCAGCTCATGGGTCTTACAACAGGACAAAGACCCCAAACACAGCTAAAAACACCAAGAATGGCTAAGAGGAAAACATGGACTATTCTAAAGTGGCTTCTGTGAGGTCTGACCTAAATCCTATTGAGCATCATTGGAAGGAGCTGAAACAAGGTGTCTGGAAAAGGCTCCCTTCAAACCTTAGACAACTGGAGCAGTTTGCTTATGAGGAGTGGATTAAAATACCTGCTGAGAGGTGCAGAAGTCTCACTGACAGTTACAGGAATCATTTGGTTGCAGTGATTTCCTCAAAAGGTTGTACAACATAATATTAAGTTAAGGGTACCATCATTTTTGTCCAGGCCTGTTTCATGAGTTTATTTTTTTAAATAATTCTGTTGAAGCATGGTTGAAAAGCAATGTATGACTTTCATTGGTTAAATTTCATAGAATTGTTTTTATTATTACTTTTGTCAGATTCAAGTTATTCCTGTGTTCACTTTTGTCCATGTCTGTAGCTGCCTTGCAGCTGAAGTATTCAGTCATACCGTCAGCTGGATCCATGTTCTGGTCAGATCTTTCTATCATGAATGGCGGCAGAGATGATAACCCAAATGCAGGCAGTTGAGACAGGAGGCAGAACTGTGCCGGTGACAATGGTTTATTTTCCGTTAAACTTAGGACAGAGACCCACACCAGACAGGGAGAAACCACCAGGACCTGACCGAGAAGAGCTGAAACCATGGGGTATATGTACACAGGGGAACAAATTGAGAAAAGGTGAAATGAATCAAAATCAAACCAGGTGAGCTAATGATCCAGGGACAGAAAACACAGCACATGAGGGAAAACTGAACTAAACATGACAAAACCAAAAACCCAAACCATGATCTAAACAGAAACTAAACATGGCAAATACCAGAATTATAACCAAAATCATGACAGAACTATAACACAATACGACCGTGAAACATGAGATAAACCTAGCCGTCTGGATGAATCATGGTTAGATGTAGAGCAAGCATTGTGTGAGAATCTGGTTATCTCTGACCTGCCATTCATCAGCTCAGCCATCAAAACACATCAGTGTTTTAAAAGCATAAACATCAGTTCCTTGTTAATGGCCTGGTGGGAATTTCTAAAAATAACCAAGTCTTCAGTTTTCCCATGTAAGCTACACCCCTCTGGAACAACCCTGACATCCTACAAAACAAAAAGATGATTAATTTCACCCAAAGGAAAAATAAAGGAATAAAGCAGAACATATAATACAAAATGGAAAATTCCTGTCATTTAATATTCTCACTTCACAATATGGAATCAGCAGCACCCAATTTCTAGAATATCACCAGCTTAAATCTATTACGTAAAAAATATACCATTATCAATTAAACATTAATATGGTAATTAACTCGGCACACATAATATGCACAGCATTATGCATCACAAAGAAAACTATCCTTGTGAACTGGAAAACCAAAAATAATCTGTGTATTCAGCAGTTTAGTTGTATTCACTGAAAATGCACTGAACTGGATATTCCACTCAAACCGAAAAACAGTAAGGCAAGGCGAGGTAGTTTATTTATACAGCACATTTCATGTACAGGACAATTCAAAGTGCTTTTCAAAGCATTACAGATATTAAGAAATAGTAAAAGGCAGCAACACATCGCAAGAATCAATAAAATCATAAATTACATTAAAATGATTAAAAGCAAAATGAGTTAATAAGTTGACTTGCAGATTTCATTCATATACAGGAGAAAATGAATGTTTTTAACCTGGATGTCTACATTTGGTGAAAGTTTAATCTTCACTGGCAGTTTGTTCCACTTGTTTGTAGCAAAACAGCTAAATGCTGCTTCTCCATGTTTAGTCTGGACTTTGGTCTGGACTAGTTGACCAGGGTCTTTGGATCTAAGAGCTCTGCTAGGTTTATATTCTCTGAACATCACAGATGTTTTCTGGGCCTAAACCGTTCTGGGATTTGTAAACAAGCAGAAGGGTTTTAAAATCTGTTCTGTGACTGACTGGAAGCCAGTGTAAAGATTTCAAAACTGGTGTGATGTGTTCAGATCTCTTAGTCCTGGTTAAAACTCTAGCAGCAGCGTTTTGGATGAGCTGCAGATGTTTAATGCTCTTTCTAGAAAGTCCTATTAAAGACCAGTACAGTAACCCAGTCCACTGGAGATGAATGCATAGAGGAGTTTCTCTTGGTCTTTCTGGGAGACTAAACTTTAAATTCTGTTGATGTTTCTGAGCTGGTAAAAAGCTTCTTAGTGAAGCTTTGATGTGGCTGCTGAAAGTCAGGTCTGAGTCTATCAACACTCCAAGGTTACCAACTTGGTCGTGGTTTTAAGGTCCCGAGTCTCCAGGTGTTTACCAATACTGACCCTCTTCTCTTTGCTACCAAACAGAATAATCTCAGTTTTGTCTTCATTTAATTGTAGAAAATTCTCCTTCATCCAGGTGTTTATTTGCTCCAGACTCTGACACAGTAAGTCTGTTGGACTGCAGTCATCAGGTGACAGAGACACATAAAGTTGTGTATCATCTGCATAACTTTGATAATTAATGCTATAGTTCTGTAATATTTTACCCAAAGGGAGCATTTACAAGTTGAACGGAAGAGTTCCAAGAACTGACCCCTGGGGGACTCCACAGGTCATGACCACTCGCTCGGATTCATAGCTGCTGATCGGAACTAAATAACTCCGGCCTTCTAAATAGGACCTGAACCAGTTAAGAACCGCTCCAGAAAGTCCAACCCAGTTTTCAAGCCTGTGCAACAGGATTCTGTGATCTACAGTATCAAACACAGCACTGAGATCCAGGAGAACCAGGACTGATATTAGACCAGAACCAGGACTGATACTAGATCAGAACCAGGACTGATACTAGATCCGAACCAGGACTGATTTTAGACCCGAACCAGGAAGGATACAGGGGCAGAATCAATCATTTACCACCGTGACCAGAGCTGTTTTAGGGCTGTGATGAGGTCAGAAGCCGGACTAAAATTTATCAAGATTTCCCCTTTCATTTAAAAAGTCATGAAACGGCTCCGGTCTACCTTCACTCCTTAATCCAGAGCTACACTCCCTCTCGACAGTTACGCTCGGCCAGTGAAAGACGCCTAGTTCTCCCACCACAACGCGGCGCAAAATCAGTAGCTAGACTCTTCTCCTCTGTTGTTCCCCGGTGGTGGAACGATCTACCAAACTCCATCCGAGCCGCAGAGTCCGTATCCACTTTTAAGACTAAGCTAAAGACTCAGTTGTTTAAGGAGCATTTCCACATTTAGCTTAACTAAATAAGCTAGAAAGATTTGTCCAGCTTTTTGGCTCAACCAAGCACTGAAGAAGCTGCGTGCACTTATGCCCAAGATGATATTGTGTGATGAAATCATGCACTTATACCCAAGTTGATATTACGTGATGAAATCATGCACTTATGACCATGTTGATATTGTTTGATGAATGAATCGTGATCCTGTATTTACTTAAAATGACTACAGAAAAAAAAAAAAAAAAAAAAAAAAAAAAATTAATTAACTGCACTAGCACTACATGACAGCACCTAGGTCCAACTGGACTCAAAAGTGGTCTGACACTTAATTATGACGTCCCATCTTGTTTGAATTCATGCTTGTGTCGTTCTTGCTCTCAAATGTAAGTTGCTTTGGATAAAAGCGTCTGCTAAATGACTGTAGAATAGAATAGAATAGAATGTAGCTGGTGAAATACAACTTTCTCAATAATCTTGGAAATAAATGTTATCGGTACAACAGCATCCATTACATTCAAGACTTTCAGATTGAAATGATCAAGGAGTCCATCACCTGACTCTGCACTGGTTGTTGGTAACATAGCTATGGCCTCCACAAACTTAGCACTTGTTCTTTCATTAATGCACCTCTTCCTAACCGAGGAGCAGGTTGGTTGGACATTCTGAGTGATCAGTAAATCAAACAAAATACAGAAATTCTAAGACGAGGCAGAGTCAGTGATCACAACAGAAAAAATATCAACACCTTTTTAAAATAACCACGTCCAGAATGTGACCTTGAATGTGGGTCAGTTCTTTTACATGTTACCATGAACCAAACATGTCCAATATAGAAGAAACTTACTTCACATTGACATCCATCATGTTATCTATGTGAATGTTAAAATCCCCAGTTAAGATGAAATGGTTAAAATCAGTAGAGATAACTGACAATAACTCAGAAAATCCATAAATTTGCACAATGACCTGGACATCTGTAGATGATTAGAAATGGGATTGGAGAAGCACCCATTCACCCATTCATTAATTTTCTGAACCGTTTAGTCTATTAAGGGTTGTGGGTAAGCTGGAGCCTATCCCAGCATTAACAGGTGAGAGGCAGGTACACCTGGACAGGTCACCAGTCCATTGCAGGGCCAACACATAGGGGACAAACAACCATTCACACACACACTCACTCCTAGGGAGAATTTAGAGTCACTAATTAACCTAACGGTGGGAGGAAGCTGGAGAACCCGGAGAGAACCCACGCATACACAGGGAGAACATCCAAACTCCACACAGAAAGGCCACCGCCCTCAAGGTGAGATTTGAACCCGCGACCTTCTTGCTGTGAGGCTGCGGTGCTAACCACCATACCACCCATTAAAATAAATGGATAAAAGATATTCAAAAGACGTAAAATTAGCAAATGAAACCTTTTTCCACTTGAATGAATCTTTAAATAAGGCAGCTTCTTGTCCCACTTTCCTCCCGTTTTCACATTTATTTATAAAACTAAAATGAGGGGGTGCTGTTCATAAAGAACTGCAACACGTGTATCTTCTGTTAACCATGTTTCTGTCAGAAAATAATGTAGTCATTTACTAACAGTGACTTGCTGGACATAGATCTGATTTTAATTACAGATAGGTTTAAAAAGTTTACACTGCTCTTTGTTGTATTCTGAATTATTCAAGATACAGTTAAAAGATTAAAACCATTCATTACCGTGTTCGATTCCTTATTTTACTAACGAAGACACGGGAATTCTGTTGGGTCCAGGCTTGATCTCAGAACAGCTGTCAGTAGTAGCAAAACTACAGCAAGGACCACGAACACATCATGGCATGTTATGTTTGTTGTGAATTCTGCTACTGTGGTGTATTATTCTACTCACTCATAACTCAAACACAGTACATGTAATGTTCTACTCATAACTGAAACACAGTACATGTGATGTTCTACTCAAAACTGGAACACAGTACATGTGATGTTTCACTCATAACTCGAACGCAGTTCATGGGATATTCTGCTCATAACTGGAGCGTAGTGCATGTGATGTTCTACTTATAACTGGAACACAGTAGATGTGGTGTTCTACTCAAAACTGGAACACAGTACATGTGATGTTCTACTTATACATGGACCGAGGTCGGGACCCGCAACGGCTGCAGAAGGGACCGGGGGAGCCGTCTCTCGTGCTCTCCCCTCACCGGCGGCGTAACCCTGGAGAACAAGGCCCAATCCCATTTCACCCCTTGGCCCTACCCCTCCGTTTTGCGTGTTCATGTGTAGGGGTAGGGGTGTCCCAATTCCTTTTAGGACAGAGGGGTAGGGGTAAGGGGTAGGGCTATATACCCCTTCAAACGAAGATTTTTCAGAGGCCCACTTGAAACGGAGGGGTATGAAAAATTTCCTGTTCTATATGAGAAAGCAAGTGTTTCTACGCACATCACGCTTTCTTGAGGTGCAGAGCAACACACACTCGCACAAAAAAAAAAAAAAAAAAAGCCACAGAGAAAAAGAGAGTATACCAGCACACACAATTAATTTTAATTGCATGCAAAATTCATACATTACATCCCACATATGCCTGTCAATAAGCAATAAGTCAATTAATTGCACTGTAATGAAAAAATGAGCGCAACAAGTTTGCCGCCGCGAAAGTTTTTATTATCAGCATGTTGCAGCACGAGACTGTGGTGAACCACTAACCTGTGCGAGCCGGTATGCTGCATTTGTTTACAGGGCTACTGTCACGCATCGGCCGTGAGACTCATGCATTTGAGTGGCTTCTTACGCTCTCATGCTAAACCTCTGATTTCTCACGCTGGAATACACATCAAGAGCAATGCTGGCTAATGGAGAGGTTCTAGAGGATTCCCAGTGGGCCGCATTACTTTTGTGCCGGTGTCCCGGCGTATATGTCAAAAAGACGCAGCGTCGCGTTGCAGCAGCGGTTCTCTCACTGCTTATAGATCAGACTGACACGCAGTGATGAGGGAGATATTTCAGCTTCACAAACAGCAATGATGCACAATATATTTTTTCTAGGTTTTTTAAATACAGCCGGCAGTTTTGCTGATTTTTCTTGTTTGAGCCCCATGTTTAATATTTTTTTTATATATTTATTGTTTTGTTTTTTTTATTTAAAGTTTCTTCCAGTTCCTGTGTAAATTCTTCTTTAGTGACTACGGATGACGTATGTGACTGTTGAAGGGGTGTCCCAATTTGTAGGGGTTGACTTTTCAGGCTGTTTCATCGCCATCCAGATCACACCCCCGGCGCCATGACGTGGATGTCATGGGTGGGCAAACCACCGGCCCCCCTCAACCCCAGGAGAATCCTCCTCACTCCACGCTCATTATCGGGGATTCCATCGTGAGTAACGTGCGGATGAGGGGGGCGCTCACCCTGTCGTTCCTGGGAGCCACTGTTATGGACATGGCCGACAGAATCCCCGTCATCCTGAGGTCCCAGCCGCAGGCCAACAGAATCATAATCCACGTCGGCACCAACGATATCCGTAAACAGCAGTCCAAGCTGTTAAAGCTGGATTTCCTCCATCTTTTCACGTTGCTTGGACAATGTCAGGTAAATGTTTTTATCTCTGGCCCCACCCCCACTTGCGGCAGAGGGATAGGCTGCTTCAGCAGGCTGCTCAGCCTCAACACCTGGCTTTCCTCCGCCTGTAGTTCTCACAGCCTGGGTTTTATTAACAACTTTTATGCTTTCTGGGAGCGGAGGCATCTTTTTGGGGCTGACGGGCTCTACCTCAACTCGCGGGGCTGCCATCTTCTGTCCGCCAATTTGGCATTTGGTGTACAGCACTCCTGCACCCAGCCCACTCATTACACCAAACCCACTGCACCTGCTGACCTGTCCGTGACGGATTGATGTCCCCTTGGTCCCAGCTCCTACTTACTCAGTTCCACTTTTAACAGCAAAGCTCGCAATACTGGACTTGGACCTAACATTCCTCCACACAGTTCATCAATTCATGTCATCATCACATTCAGAGAGCAACCACACCACTACAAACCATATCATACCGTAAACATCAATAATCTCTGGTTAAAAGCCTGGTTAAAATGTCAACCAGTACCTGCCTCTTCAGTTCAAATGTCACCAGTCACACTCAAAATGGCACTTTTAAATATATGCTCTCTGTTAAATAAGTCTTTTATTGTCAATGACCTGATTTTAGACCACAAACTAGACTGTTTGTTTTTAACTGAAACATGGTTGGGTGTGGATGCACCTGTTGTTCTCGCTGAGGCCTCCCCGCCAAATTTTAACTATTCTTTTTATATAAAAACTGGTAGAAAAAGGTGGTGGCAACACGTCACACAGCTGACTCACAACAGAGGACACACCCAGGACTTGGTCATTGCCTATGGCCTTTCTGCCAGTGTGTCCTCTGTTGTTGACTTGACTGTCTCTGACCACTACTGTGTGTTTTTTAACATCATCATCACCGGTTTTATTCAGTGGGAGACCTCGGTGCGAACTGTGAGGAAGCGCTATCTAACCTCTGAAGTGGCTGCAAATTTTATCAAAGTTCTAGATAAATGTCCTCCTGTGATTTTACCTGCACCCTGTGATTTTATTGTTGAACATTTTAACAGTAAACTGAAGACAAGCCTCGACTCTGTTACTCCACTCATGACAAAAAAGATTTACCCAAAACTTATATCTCCCTGGAGGAATGAGGAGGTCAAAAAACTCAAAAGAAATTGCAGGGTGGCAGAAAGGAGATGGAGGAAAAATAAAATGACAATAAATTATCAGATATTTTGTGAGCAACTTAAAATTTACAATAACACAATAAGGAACTCAAGAAACATATACTTTGCAAAAATAATCAGTAACAATAAAAATAATCCCAAGGTTCTTTTTTCCACCATCGATCACCTATGTAACCCTGACTTTAACAGCTCCCAGGGAACCCCAACAGACGCTCTCTGTGAGCAGTTTGCAGACCACTTCAGAGGTAAAATCAGTGCCATCAGATGTGGTATTTTATGCAACCAGAACACGAACACATCTGAGTGCTTGGTTTTACCTGAGGAAACACTGGACAGTTTTGTCCTGGTTAATGCTGAGGTCCTTGATAAAGTTTTCTCCACAGTAAAACCCACCACATGTCTTTTAGACCCAATTCCCACTTCACTTTTTAAATCATTTTATGGATTTTTTTAAAGACGAGCTTTTATGCATGATAAATTGCTCTCTTCAGATGGGCGTTTTCCCTGCGGCCTTTAAAACGGCGGTGGTGAGGCCCCTTCTGAAGAAAAGCAATTTGGATTGTAATGATCTTAATAACTATAGACCTGTATCCAACTTACCATTTTTAAGTAAAATTTTAGAAAAACTGGTTTTTATTCAGCTTAATGGTTTTTTAAATAGTAGAAATATCCTTGAGATATAGCAGTCTGGATTTAGGGTGAACCACAGCACAGAGACTGCCCTCCTGAAGGTTTTAAATGATTTTAGGATTAACTGTGACTCACAGAACCTCTCAGTCTTGGTGCTACTGGATCTTAGCGCAGCCTTTGACACAGTAGACCACACTATTCTTTTAAACAGACTAAAACACCTGGTGGGACTCTCTGGTGCTGTTCACAACTGGTTCACTTCCTATCTCACAGACAGAACTTATATGGTAAGTTTGGATACATGCTCCTCTAAGATCCATAAAATGACATATGGTGTGCCCCAAGGGTCAGTTTTAGGCCCTGTTCTTTTTAATTTGTATATGCTCCCTCTTGGCAGCGTCATCAGGAGGCATGGAGTAAACGTCCACAGTTATGCCGATGATACTCAGCTGTACACCTCCATGTCTCCTGATGACACGAGACCAATGGATGTCCTTTTCAACTATATTTTAGATATCAAATCCTGGATGGCAGAAAACTTTTTACAGCTTAACCAGGACAAGACTGAAGTTTTAATCATTGGTCCTGAGGCTCAGAGAGAGAAACTCTTAGCTAAATTACAGGCATTTGCATTAAATCCATCATCACAAGTAAAAAACCTGGGCGTTATTTTTGACTCTGAGCTTGGTTTTATTCCACATATTAAACATGTTACTAAAATAGGATTTTATCACCTAAAAAACATAGCCAGAGTCTGCCCCATTCTCTCTCGGGCCAACACAGAGATGCTGATGCATGCTTTTATCACCAGTCGTATTGACTACTGTAATGCCCTGCTCTCTGGTCTTCTCAAAAAGAGTATTGCACCTCTACAACTCCTACAGAACTCAACTGCTCCTGTGCTGACGAAGACCAGAGGGCGGGCCCACATTATACCGGTTTTAGAATCACTGCATTGGTTCCCCGTGTGTTTCAGGATCAATTTTAAGGTTCTCTTACTGGTTTTTAAATGTCTTAATGGTCTTGGGCCTTCTTATCTTTCAGATTTGCTTTTACCTTATGAACCCTCGCGGCCCCTGAGATCTTCCGGTACTGGCCTCCTGACTGTACCTAAAGTCAGGACACATACTCACGGAGAGGCAGCTTTCCAGTGGTATGGTCCTCGTCTGTGGAACAGCCTGCCGAAGGAGCTCAGGGCTGCAGAGAATGTTAATGTTTTTAAGAGCAGGCTCAAGACCCACCTTTTTAATTTAGCTTTTACTTAATATTTATTCATTTTATTTTTATTTATTTTATTCCCCTAGCCTGTTTATTTTTCTATGTTAACCCATTTTTATTTATTCTATTCTTTTATTCTATTTATATTATTTTTAGGTTATGTCTCCAGTGTTTCCTCGGAGGGCTCTCTCTGTACCGGGGGCTTTCATCAGCTGTGGCTGCTGAGGCTCTGTCCTGCGGGTTCTTCAGTCTGGTTGGGTGGCTCCTCTGCCTCTCACTTGGCCGTGTGCCCTGGGTCGGTGTCCTGGCGGTTGTGGCCTGTGGGCGGCTCCCGGTGCAGACGGCTCCCTGTGATAGTGTTTCCTTACCTGGCTCATCTGTGCTCAACCTCACATTAGTCTTTTATTATGTGCAAGTATGTGTGTGTGTATGCGTGTGTGTATGTTTGATTGTACATACTGGTATGTGAGAGGATGCGGGGAGGGAGGAGGTTGTGTTTGTGTGTGTGTGTGTATATGTGTGTGTGTGGTGGGGGTGGGGCATTGTTTTAACCATGGAAAGCACTTTGTTCTGCATTATTGTATGAAAAGTGCTCTATAAATAAAGACTGATTGATTGATTGATTGATTGATTGATTGATAACCGGAACACAGTACATGTGACATTCTACTCAAAACTGGAACACAGTACATGTGATGTTCTACTTATAACTGGAACACAGTACATGTGACATTCTACCCAAAACTGGAACACAGTATATGTGATGTTCTACTTGTAACTCGAATGCAGTTCATGGGATATTCTACTCATAACTGGAGCGTAGTGCATGTGATGTTCTACTCATAACTGGAAAGCACTGGGTGCAAATTATTTTGGTAGCTAGATACACAGACGGACAGACAGTGTCCTCTGTCTCCTGTATCGGTTTTCAGTAAGCTTAGCTCTCCGTCTGTTGACACAGAAGAAGGATCGATACCACCAGAAATCGTGGGGGCAGTGATGAGCAGAGTAGTTGACATGCATAAACAAACCAGAGAAGAAAACAAGGTTCAGGATGGGAACAAAAAACAGGAGAAGAATGAAGATGAGCACAACAACTGTAGAAATTTCTCAAAGAAAGACTATATGTGAGTGTTTAGGGGGTTTTGGGCCGTTGGAAATAACTTTATAGCAATGCTGTACCTCAGTTTAATGGTGTCTGAAACTGATGATCTTGCAGAACTGAACTCTGAACTCAGCACTGACCACTAGTGGAGAAGTTGACTTAACAACCATGGCAACATAAATGGGACACGTAAAAAAATAAAAAAATAAAAAAATAAAATAAAAAATGGGTAAATGGGCAGCATAAAAGGATGCAGAAATGGGCCTTAACTAGGGCTGGGTATCACCACAAATTTCCAGAAAGGATTCGATTTGATTTTTCAAGTGCCTGAATCAGTTTTGATTTCGATTAAATCTGATTCGATTTAATATTAATTCTTTTACAGTTATTTTTGTAACAACACAAATTTTTCTTGAATATTACACACATTCTCAGATAATTATTTTCATAAAACACTGAGGCTTTTCTTTCAATTATGAATATACATTTTAAAGTTTAATTTACACTGAAAAAATATCCAGAAGCAGCAACATGTCACATGACTAACATTTATTTGTGAAAAGACCACATTAAATGTTTAGCACGACAGAGTGTTACTGTAACAGGACTGGGTATAACCACAAATTGGGTTTGCCCTTACACAAACTTTTTAGTCAACAACAATGATCAAATTAAATTAGGTGAGCAAACTGTACACCTTAACTACAATTGTATTACCTGTGCATTGGTTGTGCATGCTACTTATTGTAAACATATTATCATATCTGAAAAAACGTCCTTATTCCTGGACAGGTTCTTTTGAAGAACAGCAAAAAAAGATGTGTCAAAAATAAAGTGAGATCTTAAACTGAATCATGTCTAGACAGCTAGTAAACATAGTGTCTAAAAACAAGTGAACATCACTTATGCTTTAGGACGAACATGCACTACCATTTCATTTTACACAGTTTTTCTGCTGTCTAGTAAATTTACAAAGACAGACAGTCATATCTGTCTCAAATAACATGAGAATGGACCCAAACAGGTCAGAATTGGAAAGGCTCCAAACCTGTTTTAAAATTGTGCAAAACAAAGAACATAAGATTTTTCAGCCTCTGAGATGGTATTATATAACTTAAACTGTAAAGGCTATGAAACTGAAGACCCCTTTATGATTGCATTCTTATTTGTTCACGACTGCAAGAAAAATAACTGGTCTACATGTTGTGGAGTGAGGCAGCTCCTTTGTGCTGTTACAATGACCCCAGCTGTAGAAAAGACACTGGTCCCAGGTACACATAGACACGTCCTTTGTAGACGAGCCAAAAGGGGATACTCCCCTGCATGTTCTTTCCACCAGGTCAGTGGGTTTTACCTCCTTATATCAGTTCACTTCTTCCTGTGCCTCTTCAGCTGGCGTCTTCTGTGATGTTGCAGGTTTAGATGTGTAGGCAGATCCAAGGAGTGTCATCAAGGCTGATTCCCTGAATCTCTTTGGTGAAGGAGGGGTGGCATCCTTAACAGCACCAGGAGGGATGTATTTCTGCTTTGCACCAGCTTGCTGTTAAAATATGAAAATTATGTCTTAGGGGAAAAAAAATAACATCAGTCTTTCGTTGTTGTTGTTAATGTAAAAACTATTTTTATCTACATTTGAACTCACATTAGATGTGTCCACTTGCTCCGGGCCAGCAGCTTCAGTCACCAGGCGAGAGAAGGTGTTATCACCGACCTCACTGGACAAGAAGGGAGGATCCGAGGCTGATGCCAAATACAGCTTGTCCTTCAGGGTCAAATACCTTCCAAAAATATTACATGATTATGTGAATAACCTCTACATCATTAGTTGATATTGTTTAATCATTTAGATTTATTGTACATGTTTCACAATCAGAATCACTTTTATTGCCAAGTAGGTTCACACGTACAAGGAATTTGTTTTGGTGCGTTGATGCCAACAAGAGCAGATATAGACAAAAAAAAAAAAAAAAAAAAAAATGGAAAAGAAAAAAAAAATTAAATAAAACTACTAAATACTAAATTTACAACAATAAAGTAATTAAAAAAAAAAGGAAAAGCTGTTACACATACATGCATTCTAAGATTTTATAATGTATATTTAATTAGCCTACCTTGAGTTCAAGTTGTTGTATACAGCAGCCTGAAGGTCTTTGATGCACCTGTGTCATGGTTGCACCATCACCTCCTGCAGCAGCTGTGTCATGGTTGCACCATCCCCTCCTGCAGCAGCTGTGTCATGGTTGCACCATCACCTCCTGCAGCAGCTGTGCATGCAGGGGTGCCAAAGCTGACAGAGCGGGGGTCTTCTCCTCAGACATAACCAGTGTGGCTGCTTTCAGGGGCTGAAGAGCCTTCATCACATCTTCTGCTGTTGTGTCTGCCTCAGTCAATGTGCAGATCTCTCTCTTTCCTGCCAACTTCAGGTGATAGAAGGGCTGCTGAGATGCGCTCCAACATATCCATTGCGCTATTCCCCCGAGTCACCACATCAATAACCAGCTTAGGTGCAGGCAGGTTTAGCATCCGTTGCTTTTCTTTTAGCTTGAGGTTAGCCATAGCGCTACGATGAAAGAATGACTCGATGTACCTCACTCTCCCGAGCAGGCCGGTAACAGAGACGTTAACTCCACAGCTCGGACTATGTTTGCAGCGTTGTCTGTCACGATGTCCATTAGTTCCCACTCCTGTAAAGCATCAGACAGGATGTCTGCCAGATTTTCTGCTGTGTGACTCATTTGAATTTTCCTGGTTTGTAAAACATGAGACAACAGTAGCCACTCCTCATCTATATAGTGGCAAGTTATTGTCAGATATGAATCTGTGGCTCTCGATGTCCAGCTGTCACAAGTTAGGGCGACTCTTGTAGCCAACTTTAGCGAAGTTGCAACGCCATTTTTCACCTCTTCATAGAGCTTAGGTATGGCCACCTCGCTTAAATGTTTGCGTATTGGCAACATGTAGCGTGGCTCTAGAAATTTAACGAGGCTTTGGAAGCCGTCATTTTCAACCATGCTAAGTGTTCTCATGTCTTTACACATAAACACTGCCATCGCTTCAGTTATTTTCTGGGCTTGCGACGAGCCTGAAGACATCTTGTACACGAATGCGTTTTCTAGCTGGGTTTGCTTTTGGTCGCTTGCGTTCGGCTTCATTGTGGGGTGATGCCTCGTTAAATGGTTTCTGAGGTTGGTGGTATTTCCACAATATTTTACCTCCATGGCACAGAGCTTGCAGACCGCTTTGGTTTTGTCCAGCTCCTCTATGTTGCTTTCACTGGGTTTAAATCCAAAATAAAGCCACACATCTGCCTTCAAACTTTAGGGTGCTTTCAGTAGTGTTGTTTTGCCTTCTCCTGCCATTATTGTCCTCAAAACCCAAACTCATGAGATTTCGCTGAGCATAGGCAAGTCCCGCGAGAGTACGGTCATGTGACCAGAAAAGGAAATACATTTATAAAAAAATCGATCTCTGAGTTTATTAATCGATTTTGGTTCAATTTAATTCAAATCTATTTAAATCAATTAATCGATTTTTTTAACCCAGCCCTAGCCTTAACGCATTACTTTTTAACTAAGGTAACTCAGTTACCGTTTTTGTGGTGCGTATGTCCTTTACTAGCTAAATTACTACATTTGGGCCAGCAGCTGTGAGCTTCTTCCTGTTTACAGCAGTGATGCTGCGCAACATGGACAGTGTTATGATTGGCTCTCTTTAAAGAATCCGTACACACAACCTGTGTGGGAACAGCCAGCATTTGCCACTTCTTTATGGTCTTCGACAATGCCGCTTCGGATTACAAGTGCTTCCCTTTCTGGTGCTTCACATTTCAGAATAAAGGTTCTGTTAAGTACAGTTGACACAAACATAGGCAGTGTTGCAAAGTATACTATTTGTTGGACTTAATTTACTGTGAAGTCACTTGTAAATAAATATTGATTTACAGATATATTTCTGTCATGGTATTTGTGTTTTTGGTTTACTCCTGTGGGTTCATTCTTTTGTCATCCTTGTTCTCCAGTTCTTCATAATTAAACCATTTATTCCTGCACCTGTCTGCCTCTGAGTCCTGCATTGTGTCAACTTCCTCAACTCCGCTGCACTGTGACAATCTCAGAACCTGTTTAATTTCTGTCACCACATTTATGGCTTCTCAATGAGCCGACCTGAGTCTCCAACATCTGCATAGCAGCAATGATCTAGAGAAGACGTCTCCTCGCTTCCTTTGCTGTTTCACTCTCACTAGATATCTGAACCTGATCTTTCTTCATAGATGTGTGCTTGGCTGTCTGATGACTGGTAGATTTTACAGCTGTGTCACTTAAACTTCATTAATACTGAAAAGTTATATAAAATAAAGACAAACAATAACTAACTACATTAGGCTGCTGTTATCAGCATGTTTTATTCTTCAGCTTCATGTGGCAGTAACATGGATCTAACATGAAACTGAAAAATGTTTCTTAATCTTACTAAAGCATCCAAAAACAACACTTTGGGGTAAATATGTGCCGGTATGCTGCATGAACCGCAACTTTTGAGGATTTCTTATTCTCTTTCAGTAGAAGGCAGATGTTCCTGTAAACTATTACCAGAACAGTACATGTTTGTGTCATCTGCAAAAATAATAAAGTTTACCACATCTGTAACATCTGTAACATAACTTTTTTTTCCATAACTTCATGTAGTCGTTCTGTTTCCAAAAGCCCAAACTACTGCTCACTGACTGGTTTATATTTGTCAATAAAAACATCCAGTTTTTAGCAAATAATTTCTCTAATATTTTGAGGAAGAAGGGACTCTGATCTATAGTTATCAATGCACTGTTCTTCTCCACTTTTGAATATTGGTATTATCTTTGCTGTTTTAAAATTTTCCGAAAAACACCTTTTTGAAAGGACAGGTTACAAACATAGGTCAAAGCTTTTACAATAAGATCAAAGACTTCTTCGATTATAAACATATCAATGAAATTCATATCAGTTGTTTTGTTTTTGAGCTTTCTAACAATTTCCATCCATTACATCACTCTCATTGATCCCACAATGGAATCAATGAATGTTATCTTTAACAAGATTATCAAACATGTTTGATGTTTTTGTCACACATTGGAATTTTTTTTCCCCAAATTACCAACAGCACCCACAAAATAACTATTGTCACCAGAAGGGGTTTGTAATATCATCTTGTTCGCTGTAATATTGGTAGAATTGTTGACAGCGGTAGAAAATGCAATACCTTGATTTTACATGATCACCTGATGATGTTGATTAACACAGCTCAGTGTCGCTCTGTAGAGCTCAGCTGAACAAATGAACAAGGAAACATGGCAGAGCAAAGCAGAGTGCCGCTCTAGAATATAAAAAAATGCTGATTTCTGCTTCAAACAAAGAACAGTGATTCACGTGATCCTAAACAGCACACTTCTGCTGCTTCCGATGTTGAATCTGGACAAATACGGAAGTAGACCCATCGCCACTGCACCCCAATGTTGCCAACTTAGCAACTCTGTGGCTACATTTAGAGAGGATTCCAAGACCCTTTTAGCAGTTCTTTATCAAAGCAGGAGTAGCAACAAATCCAGAAACTTTTTCGGGTCTTATTGGAGACTTATCTCTGTCTGATCTCCAATGCTGTGTTGTCTGCTGTCATTTCTGCTGTCATAACATCACACAAACGCCTGTCAAAACATTGACAAACAGCACAGGTGAGTGTGGCTGCTGCTGTAGCACCTCTGAAACTTTTGGGTATTAACTTAATAAAAGGGACCAACAAAAGACCAGCAAACTGCAACGTCTGTGGCTAGATCCACCACATCCATCTCCAACCACCTTAAAATACACCTGGAGAGATTAGTCAGTGTAACATGAAGCTAATGTTAGCATCTATGTTTGCAACAAGCTTAGAGCCATAGCGGTGTAAATGATAAATGGACTTATACAGCACTTTTCCAGTCAGTTTGACCACTCAAAGCGCTTTACAGTACTTATCACATTCACACCCCAATAGGCACATCGGGAGGCAACGTGTCTTGCCTGGAAGCCTGGAATCGATCCGCCTACCTTCCAGTCGAAAGACAACTGCTCTTCCTCCTGAGCTACAGCTGCCATGTAAAAGTTAGCTTGTTGCAACTTTTGGCCGTGGCTTGGAGCTCACTGTCCTCTGGTCCGCCTGGGGTGTCCCCCACGGGGCATGGTGGGTGGGTTATGTGTGATGTGACTGTGTGGAGGGTGTGAGTGTGGGGTTATATGGGGTGGAGATTGGAGTAGGTGGAGGGTGGGAAAAGGGGGTTGATAGCGACGGCTGGAACATCGGGGTGTGTGCTGGCCTATGCCGGGTGGTTGTCTGGGGGGGCCTGGTCCTCCAAGGCATGGTGCAAGCCCTCTGCCTTGGTGGGGTGGGGGGCCGCCTCTGGGCTCCTGGGGCCCTGGACCCTTTCGCTCGAGCCGCCCTGGATGGCCGTTACCTGGCAGGGCCGGCAGCCGCCGATCTTGGTCCACTGGGACCTGTTCCCCAAGACTGCAAGGGGTTCAGGCTGGGGCTCTTGTCTGCCACCCTTCGGGTGGAGCTGGAGTCGTCTTCGAGGTGAGGTAGCTTAGGTTAGTGCTCCGGGGCTGCTGAAGGCCCGGGTCTCTGGGTCACTGAGTTGTCCAGTGGGTTTATATTAAGAGATAATTCTTCTTTTTTTCCTGTGAGTTAGTATCTGGTTGTTGTTAGGCTACTTTTGTGATGTGTCTTTTTGATTTGGTTATTATTTAAAAACTCTTAATGACTAGCAGCTCTGTTTTTTTTCTGTGTGTGTGTTTCTGTTTTTGTAAAAGTTGTAGGAAATTTTCTGGTGTGTTCATGTACAGGTGGAACAGTTTGTTGTCTGGTGATGGTGTGGATTGAACGGTTGTTTCCTTCTGTCTGTGATCTTTTTGTCTCCTTTCTTCTTTCCCTTTTGCTTCTTTTTGCTATTTTCCATCTTTTTCTGTCTCCTCCTCCTTACCCATAGGCCTTCTTGGCAGAGCAAATTTGTTCAGCACGATACAGCAACCAGATTATCATTCTGCTGCTATGATGCTGGACAGCAAAAAAACAACAAAAAAAAAAAAACAAAAGACAGAAGACAAATTCAATGTTAACTCAGACTGGCTCCACTCCAGTGCTCAGAAGAAGGAGACATTTACTGAACAGTTTCCATAAACGGCTGATTGCCATGATCACGTTAAAATGGGACTGGACTCGCCGTAAATACCACGATTACGGTAACCTGGGACAAAACCGGGACCAGATCTGTTGTAAAATCCATGATGACATTAAACTCGTCGCAAGCCCAGATGCAACACAATGAGTTGGGAATAAAGGAAGATCAAGCTTTATTATTTTTTCCAGGTAAGATCGCGTGGCTCCATCTATGGGTATGGGTTGGTATCGAAACCCTGTCTCCTGCTTGCCGGGTAAACAGGTTTTCCTCTGGCCTGACAGGACTGGAGAGTAAACAGAAGTTCAGGAGGTGACAACAGAATGATGTTAAAATGTTCAAAGAGGGTGAGACTGGCTGTGAATTCCTGTCCTTCCAGACATGATCCAGGTTGACCCAGAGATTAAACAGGGCTGAGATGAAAAGCAAGGTCAGAAACAGGAAGAGTCTGTACCAGGCAATCAGAGATAACTTCAGGCAGATTCAGGACAGGGCTGAGCTGAAAGGCGGTGGTCAGGAGCAGGTAGAGTTGGGAATAGGGAATCAGTCCGAAGTAGACCACTGGAGAGTCAGGCATGGGAGCAACAACAATCTTGCAATTATGAAGTGAAACACAACAGGTTATATAGGGACATTGATTGGTAACTGGCAGGTGGCACCAGCAGGTGGAAGTGGTTGAACTAATGAGGGAATGGCAAAGCCAGAGAGCTGGAAGCCACGACTTATGCTGGGCTCACACCAAACGATTTTCACGGTCGCAGACTAAAAACGGAAGTCTTTAGAGAATCTTAGGAGTTTTACTGGAGTCACAGCGTGCTCCCGTCATCTCGGTCGTTAGGTGTGAGCTGGTAATCTGGCTGTTTAACGTCAATCTTTCTCCAGTCTTGGATCTGCGACAATTTCTAACATGTTAGATATTATCGCAAGTCACAGTGACAAAACACGATCAACAACCAATAGATGAGCTCTGACAAAGGCAGAAAAAGGAATCCCGACATTCAGACCACCGGCAAAAAAGAACGGGGGAAAAAAAAAAAAAAAGACGAACAAGAAGGGGTGATGAAACGTCGTCGGTGGAGCGTCCAGAAAGAGGAGCGGGTGGTTATTAGAAGTAAATGTCTGCTGTGGATCATTTATGTGGTACAGCATAATGATCTAACTAATAAGAGAATAAAAACTCATTCATCCCTCCAGATTCTGATGAGTCGGTGTAACACCTGGTGGAGATGCAAAGCCACACTTAATAATGATGATGTGTAATTCCCTCCTGGAGGTCCTGGACCAGACCTGCTGTAAACACCACGATGATCTGGGACCAAATTGGGACCAGATCTGCTTTAAACACCACAATGACGGTTAATTGGGACCAATCTGTGACCTGATGTGCTGTAAACAACAATGACGGTAAAATGGGACCAAACTGAGACCAGATCTGCTGGAAACACCACTATGACGGTAATTGGGACCAAACTGAGACCAGACCTGCTGTAAACACCACGATGATCTGGGACCGAACTGGGTCCAGACCTGCTGTAAACACCACTATGATGGCAACTTGGGACCAAACTGGGACTAGATCTGCTGTAAACACCACGATGACTGTAACTTAACTGTAACTATTGTGGATCAGGGGTGATGTGGATCAAATGTGGTGTGGATCAGGTGTTGTGTGGATCAGGTGTGATGTGGATCAGGTTTTTTGTGGATCAGGTGTGATGTGGATCAGGTTTTTTGTGGATCAGGTGTGATGTGGATCAGGTTTTTTGTGGATCAGGTGTGATGTGGATCAATTGTAATGTGGATCAGGTGTTGTGTGGATCAGGTGTGATGTAGATCAGGTGTAATGTGGAGCAGGTGTGACGTGTATCAGGTGTGATGTGGATCGGGTGTGATGTATGTTGTGGAAATTTCATATTATTCCCTTTACTATATTGTGTCTACTGATCACTCTCAGGGTAAACAGATTGTTTAAGTTCTTGGTAATTAAGTTTAATACTGAGTAGCCTGTTGCTATCATGCATTCTTTAGAACAGTTCGCTTTGACCTGTGTGACTTATCTGATACCAGCCAGGCGCCTCAGGATGACCCAGCTGGGCATCCTGCCTTAATGTCACTGGGGTTGTTTACGTGCTCAAGAAACTGAAAAACAGCTCATTAGGTTTGCTGAAGTGTCTAATCCTGTGTGAGGAACAGACAATCTCTTTGTTTGTATTTCATGATGTGCTGTGAAGTGATCATTCTGCTTAAAAGATGCTGCATGTATGTTTCTTATCAGATTCTGTTCAGATCTCTGTGCTGTCAGACCTCTGAGCAGTCTCTCAGGAATTGCAATTCTATTCTTTCTATTCTTCCTATTCATTCTATTCTTTGTATTTTAATTCTGTGTTCGAATAAACTTGTAATCATTCTTCACTTCAGAACCAGACTCCTCATTCCTTGACAGAGTAACTTTTTTTTGCCTCAACATGTAGATAAAATCTTTTGTGGATCAGGTGTGATGCTGACCAGGTTTGTTGTGGATCAGGTCTGTTGTGGATCAGGTCTGTTGTGGATCAGGTCTGTTGTGGATCAGGTGTAATGCTGATCAGGTTTTTTTTGGATCAGGTCTGTTGTGGATCAGGCGTGATGTGGATCAGTTTTTTGTGAATCAGGTGTGATGTGGATCAGGTGTGATGTGGATCAATTGTGATGTGGATCAGGTTTTTTGTGGATCAGGTGTGACATGGATCAGATATGATGTGGATCAGATGTGATGTGGGTCAGGTGTGACGTAGATGAGATGCGATGTGGATCAGGTGTGATGTGGCTGAGGTTTTTTGTGGATCAGGTGTGATGTGGATCAGATTTTTTGTGGATCAGGTGTGATGCTGATCAGGTTTGTTGTGGATCTTGTGTGTTGTGAATCAGGTGTAATGCTGATCAGGATTGTTTTGGATGAGGTTTTTTGTGGATCAGGTGTGATGTGGATATGATTTTTTGTGGATCAGGTGTGATGCTGATCAGGTCTGTTGTGGATCAGGTGTACTGCTGATCAGGTTTGTTTTGGATCAGGTCTGTTGTGGATCAGGTGTGATGTGGATCAGGTTTTTTGTGGATCAGGTGTGACATGGATCAGGTGTGATGTGGATCAGGTGTGATGTGGATGAGGTGTGACGTGGATCACATGTTATGTGGATCAGATGTGATGTGTATCAGGTGTGACGTGGATCAATTGTGATGTGCATCAGGTTTTTTGTGGATCAGGTGTGACGTAGTTCAGGTGTGATGTGGATCAAGTGTGACGTGGCTCAGGTTTTTTGTGGATAGGGTGTGATGTGGATCAGATTTTTTTGTGGATCAGGTGTGAAGCTGATCAGGTTTTTTGTGGATCAGGTGTGATGCTGATCAGGTCTGTTTTGGATCAGGTCTGTTGTGGATCAGGTGCGACATGGATCAGGTGTGACGTGGATCAGGTGTGATGTGGATCAGGTTTTTTGTGGATCAGGTGTGATGTAGATCAGGTGTGATGTGGATCAGGTGTTATATGGGTTAGGTGTGACGTGGATCAGGTGTGATGCGGAGCATGTGTGACGTGGAATCAGATGTGATGTTGGTCAGGTGTGATGTGGATCAGGTTTTTGTGGATCAGGTGTGATGTGGATGAGATTTTTTGTGGATCAGGTGTGATCCTGATCAGGTCTGTTGTGGATTAGGTGTACTGTTGATCAGGTTTGTTTTGGATCAGGTCTGTTCTGGATCAGGTGTGATGTGGATCAGGTTTTTTGTGGATCAGGTGTGACGTGGATCAGGTGTGATACGGAGCATGTGTGACGTGGAATCAGATATGATGTTGGTCAGGTGTTATGTGGATCAGGTTTTTTGTGGATCAGGTGTGATGTGGATATGATTTTTTGTGGATCAGGTGTGATGCTGATCAGGTCTGTTGTGGATCAGGTGTACTGCTGATCAGGTTTGTTTTGGATCAGGTCTGTTGTGGATCTGGTGTGATGTGGATCAGGTGTGATGTGGATGAGGTGTGACGTGGATCAGATGTTATGTGGATCAGGCGTGATGTGGATCAGGTGTGACATAGATCAGGTGTGATGTGGATCAGATCTGGTGAGGATCAGGTGTGACATGGATCAGGGGTGACGTGGCTCATGCCTTCCGTGGATCTGGTGTGATGTGGATCAGGTTTGATGTGGATCAGGTGTGACATGGATCAATTGTGATGTAGATCAGGTTTTTTGTGGATCAGGTTTTTTGTGGATCAGGTGTGACGTGGATTTATTGTGATGTGGATCACGTATATTGTCGATCGGGTGTCATGCTGATCAGGTTTGTTTTGGATCAGGTCTGTTGTGGATTAGGTGTGATGTGGATCAGGTGTGATGTGGATCAGGTGTGACGTGAATCAGGTGTGACGTGGGTCAGGTGTGACATGGATCATGTGTGATGTGGATCAGGTTTTTTGTGGATCAGGTGTGATGTGGATCAGGTGTGACGTGGATCAGATGTGATGTGGGTCAGGTGTGATGTAGATCAGGTTTGATGTGGATCAGGTGTGACGTGGATCAGGTTTTTTGTGGATAGGGTGTGATGTGGATCAGGTTTTTTGTGGATCAGGTGTGACGTGGATGAGGTGTGACGTAGATCAGGTATGACCTGGATCAGGTGTGACGTGGATCAGGTGTGATGTGGGTCAGGTGTGACGTGGATCATGTGTGACGTGGATCAGGTGTGATGTGGATCAGGTTTGTTTTGGATCAGGTCTGTTGTGGATCAGGTGTCATGTGGATCAGGTTTTTTGTGGATCAGGTGTGATGTGGATCAGGTTTTTTGTGGATCAGGTGTGATGTGGATATGATTTTTTGTGGATCAAGTGTGATGCTGATCAGGTCTGTTGTGGATCAGGTGTACTGCTGATCAGGTTCGTTTTGGATCAGGTCTGTTGTGGATCAGGTGTGATGTGGATCAGGTGTGACGTGGATCAGGTGTGATGTGGATCAGGTGTGATGTGGATCAGGTGTGACGTGGATCACATCTGATTAGGGTCAGGTGTGAAATAGATCAAGTGTGATGTGTATCAGGTGTGATGTGGATCATGTGTGAAATGGATTATGTGTGATGTGGCTCAGGTTTTTTGTGGATCAAGTGTGACGTGGATCACGTGTTATGTGGATCAGGTGTGATGTGGATCAGGTGTGACGTGGCTCGTGTTTTTTGTGGATAGGGTGTGATGTGGATCCGGTGTGATGTGGTTCAGGTTTTTTGTGGATCAGGTGTGACGTGGATGAGGTGTGACGTGGATCAGGTGTGACATGGATCAGATGTGACGTGGGTCAGGTGTGACGCGGATCATGTGTGATGTGGATCAGGAGTGATGCTGATCAGGTTACTAACTAACTAGCTAACTGGGTTTCTGCTGTTTGGAGCGGGCGGTTTCCTGGCATATCGCAAAATTCGGACACTGTCGGCAGTCACTGGCAAGCTGCCGGATTTCTGTGCTGGTGTGTGCCGAGCTATGAACAATCAGGCTGTGGCGTTACAGGAGCTGAATCGTAAACTGGAGGCTATTCAAGTTCTGGATGGCAAACTGGTTGCGATTTCGGGGCTGGTACGTGAGGTGGTCACCAACTTGGAGAAGTTGTCAGCTCGGCTGGATGGAAATTGACCCATAAATTCGGATGATTGGGAGTCGCCAGTGGGACCACTGTGAGAGACTCAAGGCAGACGAAACAGCTCTGGCCTGAACCAAAACAAATGCTGTTATCAAATTCGGCTCCCTGTGCTGGCCTTGATGGCTGGTTGAAAGCTCCCTGGAATGTTTTGTTGATGGACACTCAGTCCCCCACCCTCCCCTCACCCTCCTCAAGGGCGATGGACTTCAACCTGGATCAGCTCCCAAGGATGCCCCAGTACCATCAGGTGGCAGAGACTGTGGGGGAGAACTGGGGCAAAGTTCATATGCTCACTTCTACGTACACACATACATGCACCACACTCAAGTACACAACTACAGATACATTTCCCCGTGATTCACTGCCTTGGCTCCTTCCCCACCTCCCTCCACTCCCGGGCGGCAGGTTGATTGGACTGCGCTCGTGTCAGCTGCGTCCGCACTTGCTGTGATGGGAGACCCTCCCCCCCCCCCCCCCCCACCACGTGTTTCTGATGTTGTGATTGTCTGAGTTATGTTCTTTATGTACTGAGGAGTGTTTTTTTGTATCTCTATAATGGGCCCTTAGGCCCAGGGTGGAGATGCATTTTTTTTTTTTATCCTCTCCAGCTGCATCTTATCCCCCGAATGTTATCTTTTCCTTCTTATCTAATACACAGGCGCGCCGTCAGTGGCTGCGGCCTCAGTATGCCTGATCCTGTTTGTGCCAACATGTTGTTGCTGTCTAGTCTTGGACGGGTTGTACTGGAACAATTTTCGTTGTACCTGTGTTCTGCACTGTGTATAATGACAAATAAATCTCTTGAATCTTGAATCTTTGGATCAGGTCTGTTGTGAATCAGGTGTGATGTGGATCAGGTTTTTTGTGGATCAGGTGTGATGTGGATCAGGTGTGATGTGGATCAGGTGTTATATGGGTTAGGTGTGACGTGGATCAGGTGTGATGCGGAGCATGTGTGACGTGGAATCAGATGTGATGTTGGTCAGGTGTGATGTGGATCAGGTTTTTTGTGGATCAGGTGTGATGTGGATAAGGTTTTTTGTGGATCAGGTGTGATGTGGATCAGGTGTGATGTGGATCAGGTGTGACATGGATCAGGTGTGATGTGGATCAGGTCTGATGAGGATCAGGTGTGACGTGGATCAGGTGTGACGTGGCTCATGCCTTCCGTGGATCTGGTGTGATGTGGATCAGGTTTGATGTGGATCAGGTGTGACGTGGATGAGGTGTGACGTGGATCAGGTGTGACATGGATCAGGTGTGACGTGGGTCAGGTGTGACGCGGATCATGTGTGATGTGGATCAGGAGTGATGCTGATCAGGTTTGCTTTGGATCAGGTCTGTTGTGAATCAGGTGTGATGTGGATCAGGTTTTTTGTGGATCAGGTGTGATGTGGATATGATTTTTTGTGGATCAGGTGTGATGCTGATCAGGTCTGTTGTGGATCAGGTGTACTGCTGATCAGGTTTGTTTTGGATCAGGTCTGTTGTGGATCAGGTGTGATGTGGATCAGGTGTGATGTGGATGAGGTGTGACGTGGATCACATGTTATGTGGATCAGATGTGATGTGGATCAGGTGTGACGTGGATCAATTGTGATGTGCATCAGGTTTTTTGTGGATCAGGTGTGATGTAGTTCAGGTGTGATGTGGATCGGTTGTGACGTGGATCAGATGTGATGTGGGTCAGGTGTGAAGTTGATCAGGTGTGATGTGGATCAAGTGTGACGTGGCTCAGGTTTTTTGTGGATACGGTGTGATGTGGATCAGATTTTTTGTGGATCAGGTGTGATGCTGATCAGGTTTGTTGTGGATCAGGTCTGATGCTGATCAGGTGTGACGTGGATCAGGTGTGATGTGGATCAGGTGTGACGTGGATCAGGTGTGACGTGGATCAGGTGTGATGTGGATCAGGTTTTTTGTGGATCAGGTGTGACGTGGATCAGGTGTGATGTGGATCAGGTGTTATATGGGTTAGGTGTGACGTGGATCAGGTGTGATGCGGAGCATGTGTGACGTGGAATCAGATGTGATGTTGGTCAGGTGTGATGTGGATCAGGTTTTTTGTGGATCAGGTGTGATGTGGATAAGATTTTTTGTGGATCAGGTGTGATCCTGATCAGGTCTGTTGTGGATTAGGTGTACTGTTGATCAGGTTTGTTTTGGATCAGGTCTGTTCTGGATCAGGTGTGATGTGGATCAGGTTTTTTGTGGATCAGGTGTGACGTGGATCAGGTGTGATGCGGAGCATGTGTGACGTGGAATCAGATGTGATGTTGGTCAGGTGTGATGTGGATCAGGTTTTTTGTGGATCAGGTGTGACGTGGATCTGGTGTGATGTTGATCAGGTGTGATGTGGATCAGGTGTGACATGGATCAGGTGTGATGTGGATCAGGTCTGATGAGGATCAGGTGTGACGTGGATCAGGTGTGACGTAGCTCATGCCTTCCGTGGATCTGGTGTGATGTGGATCAGGTTTGATGTGGATCAGGTGTGACGTGGATCAATTGTGATGTAGATCAGGTTTTTTGTGGATCAGGTTTTTTGTGGATCAGGTGTGACGTGGATTTATTGTGATGTGGATCACGTATATTGTCGATCGGGTGTCATGCTGATCAGGTTTGTTTTGGACCAGGTCTGTTGTGGATTAGGTGTGATCTGGATCAGGTGTGACGTGGATCAGGTGTGACGTGGATCAGGTGTGATGTGGATCAGGTGTGACGTGGATCAGATCTGATATGGGTCAGGTGTGACATAGATCAAGTTTTGATATGCATCAGGTGTGACGTGGATCATGTGTGATGTGGATCAGGTTTTGTGTGGATCAGGTGTGATGTGGATCAGGTGTGATGTGGATCAGGTTTTTTGTGGATCAGGTGTGACATGGATCAGGTGTGACGTGGATCAGGTGTGATGTAGATCAGGTTTGATATGGATCAAGTGTGACGTGGATCAGGTTTTTTGTGGATAGGGTGTGACGTGGATCCGGTGTGATGTGGATCAGGTTTTTTGTGGATGAGGTTTGACGTGGATGAGGTGTGACGTAGATCAGGTATGACATGGATCAGGTGTGACGTGGGTCAGGTGTGATGTGGGTCAGGTGTGATGTGGATCATGTGTGATGTGGATCAGGTGTGATGCTGATCAGGTTTGTTTTGGATCAGGTCTGTTGTGGATCAGGTGTCATGTGGATCAGGTTTTTTGTAGATCAGGTGTGATGTGGATCAGGTTTTTTGTGGATCAGGTGTGATGTGGATATGATTTTTTGTGGATCAAGTGTGATGCTGATCAGGTCTGTTGTGGATCAGGTGTACTGCTGATCAGGTTTGTTTTGGATCAGGTCTGTTGTGGATCAGGTGTGATGTGGATCAGGGTTTTTGTGGATCAGGTGTGACATGGATCAGGTGTGATGTGTATCAGGTTTTTTGTGGATCAGGTGTGACGTGGATCAAGTGTGACTTGGATCAGATGTTATGTGGATCAGATGTGATGTGGATCAGGTGTGACGTGGCTCATGTTTTTCGCGGACCTGGTGTGATTTGGATCAGGTTTGATGTGGATCAGGTGTAACGTGGATCAATTGTGATGTGGATCAGGTTTTTTGTGGATCAGGTGTGACATGGATGAGGTGTAATGCTGATCAGGTTTGTTTTGGATCAGTTCTATTGTGGATCAGGTGTGATGTGGATCAGGTTTTTTGTGGATCAGGTGTGACTTGGATTAATTGTGATGTGGATCATGTATATTGTCGATCGGGTGTAATGCTGATCAGGTTTTTTTTGGATCAGTTCTATTGTGGATCAGGTTTTTTGTGGATCAGGTGTGACGTGAATGAGGTGTAATGCTGATCAGGTTTGTTTTGGATCAGTTCTATTGTGGATCAGGTGTGATGTGGATCAGGTTTTTTGTGGATCAGGTGTGACTTGGATTAATTGTGATGTGGATCATGTATATTGTCAATCCGGTGTAATGCTGATCAGGTTTTTTTTGGCTCAGGTTTTTTGTGGGTCAGGTGTGACGTGGATCAGATGTGATGTGGATCAGGTGTCATGTGGATCAGGTGTGACGTGGATCAGGTGTGACGTGGATCTGGTGTGATGTGGATCAGGTGTGATGTGGATCACATCTGATATGGGTCAGGTGTGACATAGATCAAGTGTGATGTGTATCAGGTGTGATGTGGATCATGTGTGAAATGGATCATGTGTGATGTGGCTCAAGTTTTTTGTTGATCAGGTGTGACGTGGCTCAGGTGTGATGTGGATCAGGGTTTTTGTGGATCAGGTGTGACGTGGATCAGGTGTGATGTGGAGCATGTGTGACATGGAATCAGATGTTATGTTGGTCAGGTGTGATGTGGATCAGGTTTTGTGTGGATTAGGTGTCATGTGGATAAGATTTTTTGTGGATCAGGTGTGATCCTGATCAGGTCTGTTGTGGATCAGGTGTACTGTTGATCAGGTTTGTTTTGGATCAGGTCTGTTGTGGATGTAGAATGCTGCGCTCCTGCCCTCTTTCTGGTATAAAATACGAAACAGCTGTTATCACATCACTGCTTTGTCTGGAATAATCAATAAATCTATCAGCGCCATGTAACTAAAGAAACACGACTATACACATACTGAACATGAAATTAAATGAAAAGAACATGGTATTCATTAAAACTAATTAACACCTTATTAACCCTCCCCAGGTTCAGGAACCCCGACCTCCACTGCCTCTGGTTGACTAACAGTAAAACTGGGATCAGCTGAGCCCCGTCCATACAGGCCTATTTAAAAAGAGAGATAGAGAAAGAGAAAGCTGATCTAAAGAGATGGATGGAGAAAGATATAGATAGATAGAGACAGGGTTCCTTTCTGGTTACCATGGTTTGGCCTTTTATTCATGACCATGCAGAGGGCACATGGTCATTCAGGCCACCAGACCCACAGTTTTTAAGGGGGAGGACCCACCAGTAGCAGTGGTTTCTGACGTTGTCTTGTCAACAAATTTATAGCTCAACATGTTTAGAACAAATACATTTCTTTAAAGGCTACCTCCCACTCTGAAATATGTTCTTTTACTTTACTTTCACCTGCTGCAGGTACGCTTTTGACTGTTAAGAGTGTTTCTGTTGATGTAACAGTGCAGAATTAATGTAGGTCGCACACACACGCGCACACACACATGATAATCACAAAGATGATGCATATTGATTACTGGGTTATTGATAAATTGAGCAGGGCCAGTATGTACAGAGACAATTCGGCTGCTGGGCACCACTTCCTGGATGGATTCTTTTTATTTTCTTCACCTGCCGGTTGGCCGTTTATTCCTCTGCCCTGGATCTTCCAAGACCAAGTAGGACAGGTTCATAATTGAAAGTTCTGTTCTTTGCTTTGGCTTTATTAACTCTGACTCTCCTCCGCTAAGTGAAGACCTCCCGCTTTTGCTTTGCCGTGCTTGCAAGCTAGGTTAATTAAAGATTTCATTTGTTGTATTAATGGGGGTTAGTGTCTGCTCTTTGGGTCTGTCATTTTCTCTTGCATCATGACAGTTTCTCAGTACAACCAAAAGTGACTATATATATATATATATATATATATATATATGTGTGTGTGTGTGTGTGTGTGTGTGTGTGTGTGTGTGTGTGTGTGTATCAAGCTGTGATAGCGGTTGCCGTCTGTGGATGTCAGGACGAAGTGCTCGGTGAATGTCTCAGGCAGTGGAAAACAGATCATGTGGTGATGGAGGAACCATCATGGGAGGAAAAGCCCCTCCATGGGATGTACCACCGACAGATAACTGAAGTGACTGATATCGAGAAATCCTACCAATGGCTAGAAAGGGCTGGACTGAAAGACAGCACAGAGGCACTGATCATAGCTGCACAGGAGCAGGCCTTGAGCACCAGAGCAATAGAGGCCCAGATCTACCATACAAGACAAGACCCAAGGTGCAGACTGTGCAAAGGGGCCCCTGAGACAATCCAGCACATAACTGCAGGGTGTAAGATGCTGGCAGGGAAAGCTTACAAGGAGCGTCATAACCAAGTGGCTCGTATAGTGTACAGGGACATCTGTGCAAACAAACACCTTTGGAGGTGGGAAACACCTCCGAAGGTGGTAGAGAATAACCGAGCTAAGATCCTGTGGGACTTTCAGATCCAGACCGACAAAATGGTAATGGCACACCAGCCGGACACTGTGGTGATGGACAAACAGCAGAGGAAAGCCGTTGTGGTTGACATCGCAATACCAAGCGATTGCAACATCAGGAAAAAGGAACATGAGGAACTGGAGAAACACCAAGGCCTGAAAGAAGGACTTGAGAAGGTCTGGAAAGGGAAGGCAACAGTGGTGCCCGCGATCATCGGAGCACTCAGGGCAGCAACCCCCAAACTGGAAGAGTGGCTACAGCAGATCCCAGGACAGACCGCAAACATCTCGGTCCAGAAGAGTGCAGTCCTAGGAACAGCAAAGATACTGCGCAGAACCCTCAAGCTCCCAGGCCTCTGGTAGAGGACCCGAGCTGGGATGGATGAGAGACCGCCCACAGAGGGTGAGGGGACAATTTTTAAAATTATTTTTATATATATACAGTATATATATATATATATATCTGTGTGTGTGTGTGTGTGTGTGTGTAGATATTAGGACTGTCAAATGATTAAAAATTTAATCAGATTAATCACAGCTTATATTAATCATGATTAATCACCATTTGATGCTACACATGTTTAGTGTTAACTGACGAACTTTCTACCTCGTGAGGCCTTGAGGTGAAAACTTCGCGAGGCAAAAAACTCACCGTCTGCGTGCTACGAAAGTTACGTGCTGAGGGCAGAAATTCAAGTGACCAAGCAAGACGCACCCTCCGCTCATATGATTTGCTCACATGATTCCAAGATGGCAACCCACAGCGAAGTTGTCAATGACTACATTTTGGAAGATAAATTGGTCAAAATGTGGCCAGACTATCCCTGTTTATATGTCGTCACCTTGTCGGACTTTAAAAACAGGGACAGGCGCGAACAGGCATTCAAGGAGATGGCAGCAAGATTGGACCAGACAGGTACGAACTGTGCAACGTCATGGGTACCAGCTAGGTTTTCCAACTGAACCGTATTAGCCGGAAGCTTGAAACATCCTGTAAACGGTGTTATATAACTGTAATTTGACATGCCGACCTACACATGCATATATACGAAAAATACATGCCAGTTGGCATTACAATTAACACTGACGATGGTATAAATATCAATAATCCTATCCAGACCACTCATACTTGCTTGTGGAAATAGGCTATACTTGTATATAGAATGGTCTGTATTTCCTGTGATGATTGTAATTATGCATAGATAGGATGGGTAAATTGACTGTTAAGTCTTGGATGGTATACAATTTACTTTTTAACCACAATTCCATTGTGGCTTGCAATTAAGATGTCCAGTGCATAATGTACTTTACTTGATGTAATTAATCCTGTTAGATATTCGAATACGAGATGTATTCATAACAAATACAGTGCATTAAAAAAAAACCTATTTCTTTCAGTGGAGTGGGTGAAACTAAAAATAAGATTGCTGCGGAACAGCTATACCAAGGCCAGAAAACCTCAAACAAGTGGAAGTGCCAGGAAACACTTGACCAAACGTTCCAAATGGCTTTTGGAAAAACTGCAATTTCTTCCTCCCTACATCGCTGCTCGGCCAACAATAACAAACTTAGATACGGTAAGTATTTCCTCAATAATGTATTTATTAATCACAAAATTGCAAAATTGCTGACACAACATATGTGTACATAAAAAATACAGTTGGAAAGATTCACAATATGAAATGTACAGTGTCTGTCTAATCAGCTTTTGGACTTGGAGGAGAAAAGGCAACTGATTTTTGCCAACTAGAAATATAGGGGACTCTTTGGAGACAAATGACATTAGATTCATCCTACTGAATTCACAATACCTTAGTTTCCTGTCTACTTTATACCATCACTGACTGACCGTGTCATGCTGCCACGGCACAGCTCCATAGTCAGAATTGAAATAGTCAGTTAGGAGCTGCCTTTGTAACTTTGCATCAGCTTTGGGGTTTTGATCAGTAGTTGGCTGCTGTCCTGTCAAGGGGGGGATCATTCCTCAATGCTCCAGCAGTCAGGGTATGGTTAGCAGTGTCTTCACTATCACAAATGTTGATGTAGGAAAGCTTGTTGTTTTCCACCATATAGTTATGTAGACAACAGGCAGCCAAAATGACTTGATGCACTTTATCAGGCCTGAGATTGATTGTTGTCAAAAACACCCTGAACCTGTTGGAGAGAATGCCACATGCATTCTCGACCACCCGTCTAGCCCTGGATAACCGATAATTAAAAATTTGTTTCGGCTGGTCCAGGTTTCTGTGTGGGTACGGTTTCATCAGTGTTAGTGACAGTGGGAATGCGTCATCACCAACTATGTGGTAGTTAATTTTGCTGCTGGATATTCCATTTATCTCTTCAGCTGGTGGCAAATTCAGGGAGTTTTCACTCAGTGCTTTCTTTAATGCTGAGTTTGCAAATATGCCAGAATCTCCTGCACGACCAGTTGCCCCCACATCTACATATGTGGACTTGTAATTTGCATTTACAAGAGCTAAGAGTACAACACTGAAGAAATGTTTGTAGTTGAAGTACTCTGAACCACTGTTTTCTGGCTGTTGGATGGCAATGTGTTTGCCATCAATTGCTCCGATGCAACAAGGATAGTTCCACCTCTCCTTGAATTCCTTGGCAATTTCCATCCATTCACCTGTCGTTGTCGGGACCTGAAAAAAAAGAGATATTTAATGTTTGCTTTTAATTTAATAATTTCAGCCATCACCATCTGATACAGCTGGCAGTGAGGACACCATTGACGTGCAAAGCAAAGACCCCAATGATACATCTTCTGTGTTTGAAAATGAAGCTGATGAAGGAGAAAGCAGTACAAGCACATCTACCCCCAAATTCACAAAACAACCCATCATACGACCAAACCACCTGAAATGGCAATGAGATGCGTAAGAATATCAGTTGATAAAAGGGTTGGCTGAGTCAATTACTCAGAGAAACAAGGCACAAAAAAAATCAGTGGAAGATAATGCAGTTTGTGCATTTGGTCGGTATGTCACACAAACGTTGTCTGAATTTGATCCATACACTAGAAACATGGCCCAGTTCCATATTAATAATATTTTATTTCAGGCACAAATGGGAACACTTGGCCAAAATACACACCCCATCAGCCCAAGACCACCACCAATGTTTAACCACCAGCCACAACCATTTCATCACCGACATGAGTGGGTGGGTCCCAAACAAGCACACAACCCTGTTTACCAAAATCATGTCTCAGTTGACAACGACCAAGTGTATGAAACACTGTAATATTTTCATTGCAAATATTGTGTATACATACAAAGTTTATATTTTTTACTTTGAGTTTGTGTGTGTGTGTGTGTCAGTGCCACTTCACTTCCTCCTCACCAGTGAGTGTCAGTGTGCATGTATTCTTTTCCTCACCTGAGCTTTTATGTTTGGTTTTTGATTTTGTCAACCTCCCAAAACAGTGTGACACAGTTGAGACCTCTAAAGAAATTAAGGCTAGGTCCATTATATTGTTTACAATTCTGTTCATTGTTTGAAATGAATGTTTATAGACATTTTTCTTTCATTCATAGATGGCCTAATGTGTGATTCTACTGTTCTATTTTTGGAACATATTAGGCTAATAGAGCATTTATTTTTGTAAACTGCATTATTTAATAACTTGTTGCATCTGTAGTGCATACTGTTGTGTTTGAATAAAATGCAATTCATTACCTTCATATACTGCTCCCTCATTGTGCTGTACAACGCCTGGCATGTCTCATCAACAATATTTGAGACTGTCCTTTCTCCAATCCTGAATTGAAATGCCAGACTTCGAAATGTTTCACCTTAAAATATAGAAACATTAAAATCTTATGAGCTTTACAAAGACACAGGATCAAAATCTTAACCAGAAATTACAATGAATCAAGATCACCTTTTACAATATAAACCACAATTGTCATACCAAGGGAAGGAAAGCATAATGTAGTTGTGATGGCCTTGCTTTTTCTAACAAAATTGACATAATTCTTTTTGGTAGAGCTAGCTACATATAAACATAGTAAACTAGGGCCAGCCACAGTCATTCTGCATGCAATGTAATTTACATTGTAAAAAACATACCTGTAGCCAGGAATCTGACTGATACTCTGTCGCATCGTGGTATCAACTTTGCAGATCGATGGACCCACCATTTCCAACACCCTCTCGAAGGATTCTCTGTCCAGGCGGTGGTATTGCCAGAAGGATTCTGGGTCTTCGAGTCGCATCTCTTGGAGAAGATTAGCATAAACTCCTTGCCCTGTCCTCCTTTGCAGCCATGACCTCACCCATGTTCTCCTAACTTTAGAACGCCAGCGATGGCGGCTCCTCATCAACAGAAGGAGCAGCAATATTTCCTCCATATCCACCTTTGTCTCCGTTTCATTCATTTCTGACAAGAGGGGGCTACCATCTTGGAATCATGTGAGCGGAGGGCGCGTCTTGATTGGTCACTTGAATTTCTGCCCTCAGCACGTAACTTTCGTAACACGCAGACGGTGAGTTTTTTGCCTCCCGAGGCAAAAAATATCAAACGTATTTGGTTTTCACCTCAAGGCCTTGTGAGGTAGAAAGTTTGGTGAAAATAAGGAGCACACGGCGAGCTCTCTGCTGAGAAAATAGTCTCGAATGACTTTTAGCTCAGTAGATAGCTCTCGTGTGCGGCAGGCTTTAGGGACGGAAGGGGCTTTCAAAACGCACTGCATTGTTTCAGTCATCACATCTCCAAATTTTGAGGACACCCTCAGCTTAGCCTGGACCAGATATAAATTTAAAAATTAGAGGAGCGATTAATCGCATTGTTACGCGCAAACTGTCTCTTTCCTTTAAAAGAAGACCTACTGTTTTATAGAAAATGCAGTAAATTTATGTTTACTAACATGACATCAGGGGTCTCCAACCTGCGACTCTGGACCTTCCACAATGCCTCTGGCTAAAATATTTTTTTAAATCTATCTTTCTTGTCGTTAGGTTGGAAACCTGGGACTTTTTTTTTACTTTACATCACTTTCCACAAATATCTACATCCCTTAGAAGAAAGTCTGTTTATCCTCATTTTATAAAGGTTTTATGTTTTTCTTTATTTTAAAACCTAAAAACAGAAATAAAAATGTGGTTCTTCAAAAATAACAAACATCCTATGGTGCCTCTTCATTAAAATATATATTAAGTTTCCTTTTTGAAAAGTCTGGTAACATCTGCGTCTCTAAAGGAGTTTTATTTAGCTGGATGAGGGAAAAATGGCTCTTTGGATTGGAAAGGCTGCAGACCCCTGCACTAAAGAAATATTTACTATATGCACAATAACTTCCATCCATGCACCTTCAGTGCTTCATTATCCAGATTTCTGGATATAATTTCTCTAACTTTTCATTCTTAGCTTGACTGTTTAGCTTCACCTCTGCACCCGCAGCCTCCGCTACCGGGAGTTAAGGGTTAACATCTCGTTTCCGGGTGTAGCGTCAGGTCTGTAGATGTAACTATAAACATGTGTGGTATCCACAGAAAGTCCAGAATCTCAGCTACCAGAGGGGTATTGCACGAAACCAGAATAAAGAAATCCAGGATGATTAAGCAAGCCCAGCTTGACCTAGCTTGCGTGGCCTATCCTGGCTTAATTGGTTGCACGTTTGCTGAGCCAGGATGAGAAGGTGCGGCTAGGTTAAGCCAGGCGAAGATAGTTGGGATAAGTGCGTGTGCACGGCATACTGAAGCAGACCTCGCGATCGCTCACAGAATCAAAGATGGGAAAATGGATAAAAGTCGCGCATCCTACGTCACGGCCGCTGAACAACAGCTCCTGACAGAGTTCTCTGACGAAGTTAAGGATATTATAAGGAAAAAAGGCAATACCAATGCCTTAAGTACACCTGCTTGGTGCCGGCCCTTTCCTATGGCGGCGCCTCTTCCTCGCCGCCACCAAGTTCGTAAGCGTGGAGTGGATTTCTCCAGCCTTCGTCCTCTGGATTATGAAGAGTTACGGGTAAAGCAGGACCTTGTTCTGCATCTGGCTCTTGTCAATGCCAGATCGCTGGCAAAAAAACTTGCCTTTTCTGAACTTCTTCCACCCGACTGCTGTTTCTCCAGCTCTCCCCAGTCCAGTGGTAAATGTGGTGGGCTGGCTTCTGTGTGGAGGTTTAGCTTCTGCTGTGGGAGACCTTTGTCAAGCCCCTACTCTAGTTTTAAGCTCATACAACATGTCTCTGGTCCTACTCACGAGAAGGGACATACGTTAGATCTTGTGCTCTCTCATGACTTAAACGTATTTCTGATCATCTGCCTGTTATTTGCCATATCACTGCCACCCTCTCCTTAAACCGTGCGCCCCAATGTGACGCCGGTGGCTATTAAATTCTATTGCTATTAATGTCGATGATTTTGCTGATTTATTTAACTGCACATGCACGGGTACATTGGACTCTATTGCACCATTGGTGACTCGGCACTCTAAACCTGCATCTGAACAGTGGTTGGATGATTCCATCCGTGCTCTCAGACGTTTGTGCAGGCCTGCAGAGAGACGTTGGAAAAGGGATGGACTCCAGGTCTCTTTGGGTTTATTGAAGGATTGTCTCTCCAATTATCAGTCTGCTGTAAAATCTGCTAAAACGGGCTACATTTCAAATCTGGTTGCAAGTAACAGCCACAATCCCCAGGTTCTTTTTAGCACTTTAAATCGTCTCATCAATCCTTCTAAGTCTTCTTGTGTAACACCTTCACGCTCATTATGCAATAAATTTCTTAGTGTTTTTACAGGCAACATTGCTGCTATCTGGTCTTTATCCCCTCCCTCTGGGTTAGATCCTGCCGTCTCTCCAGTCTCCGTCCCCTCCCTCTGGGTTAGATCCTGCCGTCTCGCCGGTCTCCGTCCCCTCCCTCTGGGTTAGATCCTGCCGTCTCGCCGGTCTCCGTCCCCTCCCTCTGGGTTAGATCCTGCCATCCTGCAGTCTCCGTCCCCTCCCTCTGGGTTAGATCCTGCCGTCTTGTCAGAGTGCTCATCTGCTTTTGAGCAGTTTGAGCAGGTGCCACTTTCTGAACTCTTGGATGTGGTTTTTCACTTGAAATCATTTTGCCCCCGCGATAGCTGTCACCCCGCGCTAATTAAAAGTACTTTTAGCTCCATCGGCCCTGTTATCTTGTTCCTGATTAACTCCTGCCTGTTTTCAGGCTGTTCCTGTTGCTTTTAAGCTTGCTCTTGTGCAGCCTCTTTTAAAGAAACCTAACTTAGATCCTCAGTTCTGACTAACTACAGGCCAATTTCTTAATTACCTTTTTTTTTTTTATCAAAAGTCTTAGAAAAAAAAAACTGTGCATACAATTACAGGCTCACTTAGATTTTAGTAAAGTTTTAGAAAAATTTCAGTCTGGTTTTAAGTCTCTCCACAGTACTGAAACTGCACTTTTAAGAGTTTTTAATGACCTGTTTTTAGTTACTGACTCTGGAAGTCCTGTGGTTTTGATTCTCTTAGACCTGACCGCAGCTTTTGACTCGGTGGACCACCAAATCCTCCTGACCCGCTTAGAGCAGTGTGTCGGTTTTAGCGGAACTGTTCTGCCGTGGTTCTGGTCTTACTTGTTGGACCAGTCATTTTGTATTCACCTCAAGGAGTTTTCCTCAGCTGCTGCCCCTCTCAGTTATGGGGTCCCACAGGGGTCCATTGCTTTTTTCCTTGTATATGCTGCCCTTTTTCAGAAGCACAATATTGCCTACCATTGTTTTGCTGATGATGTTCAGATCTACATCCCCTTAAAGCCACAGAGGGATTCTCTGACCAACCTTCTCAGCTGTTTGTATGATCTAAAAGCCTGGATGGATTTAAATTTCCTCCACTTAAATAAGGAAAAAACTGATATTGTGGTTTTTGGAAATTCTGAGCTTCTAAATGGTACAGTTAGTGTTCTCGGTCTGCTGACCTCGTTTTAGATTAGATTAGATTAGATTAGACTTTATTAATCTCACAGTGGAGAAATTCACTCATTACAGCAGCTCTTGTTACAGAATAAAGTGCAGAAAGCAGACAGAATAAGGTGAACATGCATCACAACAAGAAGGTGCAATATAAATTATTTACAAGAAAAGAAGTCTAAGAAAAGCAAAAGATATGTAGCATTATAAATATAATATATGTATATATGTATATTATATATATATAATATACATATATATATAATTGACAGTGCAAAAGAAAACAACCTCACAGGCTCTATACATATTTACATGGTGATGGTGGGATATAAAGAATATGATGACATTGATAATGGGGGGGTATTGCACAGTAAAATATAAATAAATATTACACAGTATTATGACTATACAGATAAGTTGTACAGTCTGACAGCAGTGGGAATGAAGGACCTGCGGTAGCGCTCCTTCCTACACTGAGGGTGTCTCAGTCTGCTGCTGAAGGAGCTGCTCAGCCCCTCCACGGTCTTGTGCAGCGGGTGAGAGGTGTTGTCCATGATGGATGTGAGCTTGGCCAACATCCTCCCCTCACCCACCTCCTCCACAGAGTCCAGTGGGCAGCCCAGGACAGAGCTGGCCCTCCTGACCAGCTTGTTCAGTCTCTTCCTGTCCCGGTCAGTGCTGCTCGCTCCCCAGGAGACAACAGCGTAGAGGACAGCAAAGGCTACCACAGAGTCATAAAATGTCCTTAGCAGAGGCCTGCATACTCCAAAGGACCTCAGTCTCCTCAGGAGGTGGAGGCGACTCTGGCCCTTCTTGTACAGGGCGTCTGTGTGGTGTGACCAGTCCAGTTTACTGTTGAGGTGAACACCCAGGTACTTGAAACTGTCCACCCGGTCAATCTCCTTCCCCTGGATGTTCACCGGTGTGTGGGGTAGTGTCCTTCTCCGGAGGTCAATCACCATCTCCATGGTCTTACTGGTGTTTAAGCACAGGTGGTTGCGCTCACACCAGTCCACAAAGTCCATGATGACTGACCGGTACTCCAGCTCGTTCCCCTCAGACACACAGCCCACAATGGCTGTGTCGTCAGAGAACTTCTGGAGATGACAGCTGCTGGTGTTGTAGGTGAAGTCCGAGGTGTAGAGGGAGTGGGGTTAGAATCAAATCTGTTAAAAAACAGATTTAAATCATTGGCCCAGCGCTGGTCTCCATCAGCTGTCCCTCTGGCACCACTCTGTCCAAATCCAGAGATCTCCTTCAGCCCTCGCCACATGTCCCGCGTGTTATTCTGCTCCAGCCGCTCCTCCAGCTTCTTCCTGTAGCTGTCCTTGGCCCGCCTGATCTTGTACTGGAGTTCATGCTGAACTCTCCTCTGCTCCTCTCTGTCCCTGAGTTTTGTCGAACCCATGCCAAAAATCTGGGTGTGATTATAGACAATTCCTTTAACTTCCAGGTCAATTCTGTAGTAAAAGTGTTTTTTTCTGATTCTGCTTGGCAAGTTAAAGCCCTACCTGCCCAAGCATGACCTTGAAAAAGTTATCCACCTGCTCATCATGTCCTGCATAGATTACTGCAGCTCCCTATATTATGGCATTGACCAGTCATCCCTACACCGGCTGCAGCTGCCCAAAACGCTGCTTCCAGGGACAAGACGGCGTGATCACATCACCCCTGTGCTTGCCTCCTTGCATTGGCTTCCTGTTAGTTTTAGGACCCAGTACAAGATTTTATTAATTGTTTTTAAAACCTTAAATAGTTTGGCTCCCTCATACTTGTCAGAGTTGCTACACCAGCATGCCCCAGCCAGGACTCTGAGGTCCTCTTCACAGCTCCTACTGAAGGTCCCGTCTGCTAGACTTAAATGCAGGGTGACAGAGCTTCCTCTGCTGCCGCTCCTAAGCTGTGGAACAGCTTCACATCAGAGCTGCTCAGTCTGTCGCTGGTTTTAAGTCTTTACTCAAAACCTACTTCTTTGTGCTGGCATTTGAACAAATCTGAGCTTGATATTCGTGTGTTTTATTTTTTTAGTTTTATTCTAGATTTTAATTCTAGTTTTGTTGTTTTTATTATTGTATAGATTTAATCTTTTTTTTATCAATCTTTATTTCTGTTTTTATTTCATTGGTTTTTATTGTTTTATTGCGTAGTGTTTTATTTTCAACTGTGGAGTGTTGGTTGTTCTTTTGTTCACCACTTTGGGCAACTGCTGTTGCAGAAAATGTGCTATATAAATAAACCTGAACTTGAACTTGAACTTGAGGTACACAAAGTCTGAACACACATGTAAACAAGGATGATGTCTCCCCATGAACACGAACAAACGGCTCCTCTACTGAAAGCTCACATCTCACAGATTCCACAGCTGGAAGTTTCATCTCGCTACGACCAAGATTCACCGAACCAGAGGCAGAAGAAGACCCGATTTAGACTTTACGTTTGTAAAAGTCAGAAAACATGTCTTACCATTGCTGTCTTCCATAAATTAAAACTGCATTTATTAAAAAAAAATAGATAAATAAAAAGTTTCTCATTGTCTTTTGGGAGCAGTTTCCCGTCCAAAAATCATGATGTTCTGCCATCTGCAGGTTTAGACAAAGAGAAACGTCGGTTCTTCTTCTTCTTAAGTTCCAGACAGAAAATGTGTCTTCATTTTAATAAACCCGCTCTCACCTGATTACATCAGACATACCGCTGCAGCAGGGAAGGGAGCACCGGGAAAATTGGCTGATGACACTACTGAGTCATCACAAATAGCCTATAACTTTTCCACAAAGCTGAAGCTTGGAAGGGTCGCTTCTTAAAGAACAACCCAATCTGGGCCTCCATCGGCCTGGGTCAGCTAACGTCACGCTTGGGATAGCCGCAGTCGGTCGCCATGTTGGTTGCATCCTCGTTGTAAACAACTGTTCGTCGTCTTTGCTGTGTTATAATCTTTGATAAAATGGGAGTCTCGTGTTGTGTGAAAGACCACCACACTAAGTCACACGATTAAAAAAGGTAGAAAAGTAGCCACAACCTTAGATTTTTTTTCCAGTTTTGGACAGCAGGTTGAGGATGTAATTGAGGCGTTGGATGACCTGGTCGCAGCGGTGAGAGAAGGACATCACTTTCACCACCATCTCCCTTCATGCGTGTTTGCTGTCGGCATTTTCATAAAGGCAAGAATGAGACTTTTTGTTGTTGTTTTTATTGTGTAAGTAATGAATATACTTTATTTGGCTTTCTAAAGTCACTATATTCACATTGGCTAACTTCACTTGTATTTTTTTTTTTTTTTTTTTTTTTTTTTTTAAACCTGTCTTTTCCAGCATCGTTGCAAACAGAATGATTGTCTGGCTGCCGTCTGGTGCTGGGCAATTTTACTCTATCAAGCAGGGATTTATACTACATGTATAAAGTCCCTCTTGATGAAAAACTTTATTAAATCAGACTCTTAATGCTGGACTCGACCGGAGGGGACAGAGAGAGAGAGAGAGAAAAGAAAGTAGAGAGAAGAGGGAGGGGAGAGAGAGGGACAGAAAGGGTGTGGGGAGTGCGGGTGGGGACTTGAAACATCATACAGAAGACCATGTAATCCATACTACTTACAACATATATAGCTAAGATCATCCTAGCCAGTAGGTCATTACACAACTAGTTGATAATAGTAACAATAATAATAATAAGAGTAAGAGTAATAATAATAATAAGAACAGAAATAATAAAAAAAAGAAAAAAAAAAAAAATGATAATAGATATAAGTGAAACTGCTGTATTCAAGAACACGCGCAGAGAAACCTGTGTGGATGTGTTGGAGAACTCGGCCACACGGCGACGCAAAGACTGTGTGGAGACGTTCAGGAAGGAGTGACCATGCAGAGTGATCATGCAGATGCCACCTCACTTGAACAGAGGCCAGAGTCAGGCCAGCGGTCCCGAGACCCAGGCCACCAGCCCCCCCGCAGGCAACAGATCCCGACCGGTCCACAGAGACGACCACTCGCCCGCCCAGGAAGGCAGCAGCAGGAGACCCCAGCAGGAGCCGCCCCGCGGACACAGGGCACCGGCCCCGGCAGGCCGAGGCCAGCAGTCCCCGACCCCCCCGGGCACCGGCCGCCCGGGACAGACGGGGCAGAGGGCCCGGGCCCAGGAGCGCAGGGACACCCCCCCCCCCCCCCCCCCCCCACAGGCCGAGGGCCAGCACGCCACCCGGGGGGACCCGGCCCGCCCAGACGGCCACCACCAGAGGCCAGCCCCACACCCCAGCGCCCAGCCGCACACCCCGAGAACCAGTCCTGCCCCCCCCAGACCAACACACACACACACAAACACACACACTCTCCTTCCACTCCTCCATTCATCCTCCCACGCATACACCATTCAACCCTCACATACTCTGTACTCCCACACACACACACCATCCTTCCACACACACACCATCCTTCCTCCCACACACTCACCATCCTTCCACCATACACTCTCCCACACCTACCCTATCCTCCCACACACACATCATCCCTCCACCACTCATCCTCCCACACATACACCATCCTCCCTCTCATACACCATTCATCCACCTTCACGTACCCCATCCTCCCACACACACACACCACCCCTCCATCACCCACTCTCCCAAACATACACCACTCCCCCACACACACACCATCCTCCCTCCCATACACCATCCATCCTCCCGCACACACACCATCCTTCCACCATCCATCCTCCCACACACTCCCCATCCCTGCACCATACATTCTCCCACACATACCCCATCCTCCCACACATACATCATCCCTCCACCATTCATCCTCCCACACCCACACCACCCCCCCTCCCACACACCACGCATCCACCTCCTCACACCCCACCCTCCCACACACCATCCCTCCACCACCCATCCCCCCACACCCACACCACCCTCCCACCCACACACCACCCCCCCCCCAACACACACACACACAAACACCATCCCCCCACCACCATCCTCCCGCCACCCCACACCGCGGGGGGACAGCCCCAGCCAGGAGGCGAGGAGACACGAGCCAGGCCCCCACCCCCCCACCCCGCCCCCCACTCCCCACCCCCAAAACAGCACCTTCCCCCCAGGGCCAGCAGCCAAAACCCCCCGGGACAGCCCGCCTACGCCCCGGGCCAACGCGACATGCCACCCGGCCCGCCCCGCCCCCGGGCCATCCATGGAGACAGGGGCGCTTGAAGACCCCATCCCCCCTCCCTCCCCCACTAGTGATGGAATATATTATGTGCTGTTTGCAATTTAAAAAAGAGGGTTAAAATTGGGGGGCAGTAACTGCATTGAGGAGGGGGCGGGGCCACCTGAGCAGTCCCACCCACCTGACCTCGCATGTTCCACCCCCCAAAACGTGTTTGTATGTTGCAAATGTTATTTGTGCTCAGTGACTAAGTGGAATTAAAAGCTGGGAGGCATGCTGCCGCTCAGCGAAGCAACGGGGCCATTATGATGACCCCCCTGCCCCGCCCAGCGCAACAAGCACCCTCCCACAGCCCTACCTGTGTATGTAGTGAAGAGTGGGGGAGGGGAGGGGTCAGGAGATGTAGGTCCAGAGGGGAGTAAGCCTCCCCCCTGGAAGACGACCCGCCAGTGGCTTAGGGCGCCCCCGTCCCCCGCCGGCCCCGAAGGGCGTCACAGGCCCGGAGCAGGCACCCCAACCCAGGCACGCCACGAACCCCCCCAGGGGCCAGCCACCAGCCCAAGGGGCCACTTTCCTCTTTCTGAGTGGGAGGGGGGCGAGGCAAAGGAAGGGAACCCCAGGCCCATGCCCCCAACACCCGGCCAGGGCGCCCCCCAGAGGACACGTCCTAACCCCCTGCAAACGCACACACACTCTTTTTCTTTTTTTTTTTTTTTTTTTTTTTTCCCCCAGCCACTCACACACCCTCTGACACACCTCTATACACCAACACCTCAATACGTGCACATACCTCCACACACACACTTCACGCACATACCTATAAACACACACACCGGTGCCCACATACACACACACTCTCATACCCCTCCATACACATACACCACTACACACGCACTCACATACATACCCGCATATACACACAAGCACCTCCATACATACTCACGCCTCCACCCACTCCTTCACTCCTCCACACACACCTCGACCTCCACGTGCACACACTCATATATACACACCTTCACACACCCCCACACACACATCCCACATAGACCTCCACACACACACCCCGCACACCACTCACACACACATACACGCACACACCTAGACCTTCATACACACCCACACACACATACAGCACACACATCCCTCTACACCCACCCACACACCAGCATACCTACGGACACACACACACACACACCCACCTATATATAAACACACCCCCACCCAGGTTCCGGGGCTGCGACCAAGCACCAGGGCACGGACCAACCCCCGGCACGGCACATCCGGACGGGCCCAGCCCCCCCCAGCAGCGGCAGACCCCCCACCCCCAGGAGAGGGGGGAGACCCGACACCCCAGAGCCCGGGGCCCCCACCCGGCCCACCCCGGGCCCGACCGGCCACCCGGCCAGGGGCCGACGGACACCGACCCAGGCACCCCGGCAGCCACCCCCCACCGCCACGAGGCAGCCCCACCCCGGGGCCCACCCAATGCCGCCCGCCCAGACCGGAACCCCCAGCCGACCCAGCAGCGGAGCAGCCGAGATCCCCACCCAGGAGACAACCGGAGACCCGAAGCCACCAGGGACCCCCCACCCATATCCACCCCCATCCAAGCGAAGCCGCAATCCTCCACCTACATTAGGTGATGTAGCCAGTCACAGGGGACCAGAGGGAATGAAAGTCATCTGATTGGTTCCTGGAGGAGGCAGACATTGTCTCAATGCTGATGTGATCTAACAGGAGATTTCTAAACTGCTGGATAGACAAATTATTCTTATCTTTCCAGTTCACAAGAATAGTTTTCTTTGCGATGCATAAGACTGCGAGGACCAAGTTTATGGAGTGTATTCCTATGTTAGTGTCACCCAGGTCGCCCAGTAGGCAAAGTGTGGGGTTTGCAGAAAAACTGGTTTTAAACCATTTTGAGAGATCTTCACACACCTTAATCCAGAACCTTTGGACAGGTGTGCAGGACCACAGCGCATGGATGTAGCTATCAGAAGTGTTCTCAGAGCAGTGTGGGCAGATATCTGATGGTGAAAGGCCCATCCTGAACATCCTGTGTCCTGTATAATGAGTTCTATGGAGAATTTTGAATTGTATTAGTTGTATATTTGAATTCTGAGTCATTTTAAACGTGTTTAAACATATTTGTGACCATCTTTTCTGATCAAAGTTATTAGATAAATCAACTTCACTTGTAAACTAGAGGCAAAGAGGGAGGGAAATAGAAATGGTGTTTTTTTTATTTAATCATCTTTCTATAAAACGTCTCAGAGTGAATGATTTTAAAGATGCAGGTAAATACCAAGAGTGCTCTGTGTTATGAAGGACTTCGAGCAGACAGATCAAGGTAATCAAGATTTATTACAGGAACTGATAATGCAACGCAGGTTCTTACTATAAAGAGCGGAGTAGAGAAAGTCTCTGGAGGATAATCAGTTGTGCAAGTAGTCGGGACCGGGAAGGGAAGATCAGGAGAGTCCAACAGCGTTGAAACGAGGTCCGACAACGAATGACTATGCAGGTGGAGTATAAGTAGTTCTTGAATCCGATTGTTAGCAGGTGTAGGCCATCAGAATTCTGGTGATTGACTGCGGTAATGCGTTTCAGGTGTGTCCGTGTCAGGGTCTGGTGCAACACTCTGAGACCTGATGGGATGTTGACTGGTTGGATTAAGTGGTTCAGATTGTGAAACTAATGGAAGCATCCAGTGTTAACTAGTTTTTTAATAACAAACGTGGTTGCAGGTCAACCAGCTTAAGAAATGATGGAGGCTCAGACTGGACACCATCCCTGCTTCTAGGACACATCAGTTCCACCCACAAACGCTGCAGGTCTGCAGGACGAAGAAGACGGATCAGCTGAGGAAAGAGACGCTGCAGCAGCAGAGATGGAGTCCACCAGGATGCAGACCCTGGAGATCTACAGACCATGAAGAGGACTCCTGATGCTGGAGAGGAAAGATTCAGATACTAACCAGAGAGGCTGGAGAAGATGGAGATCAGCTGATCAGACGATGAGACACATGATGACGGTGATGAAGATGATAAAGATGATATGTGTGTACAGTCAGACAGCTGGAAGTTTTTTTATATTATTTGTGCAGCAAAAATGTGATTTTTTTGTTTTTGTACATGACTTAAACATGAATAATAAAGTGTGTCAATTACATTTTTGAAGAATTTTTTACTTTTCGTTGCCTCTTAAGAACATAAATAATCAGTGTCAGTTTAATAATGAAAATTACATTAAATTTTAATTACATTATAAATCTTGTGGAGATAAACACTGGATAGAAACATGATTATTAACCAGATGAGAAGCTTGACAGTTTTACTTTTTCATATAATATTTTATTGAAATTCTCAATCAGAATAAACAGCAGCACCACAACGTTAAACAGATCAAATTTCAATAAAAGAAAATATAGAATATGAACACGTGATATAATAAAACACTGAAGTTGTGGCAAAATATCTTCAAGTAAGGTAGAGAGAGAATTCCACATCTTTGATGGCAATTTTAATCCTGAAACAATATAACGTGCAGTTGTGGTAAAAACTGCTAAATATGTAAATTAGTCACCATAAGGACCAAAGAGAGCAGATCCAGAAGTCTTCTTTATCTGCTGCAGGCTGTAGACCTACATGATGACCCAGAGCTTCAGTGGAGATTCAGTCAGGTGCTGGGAGTGCAGGAGTGCAGTTAGGTGTTAGATGTGTGACACAGACCAATTGCCTTGGTTCTCAAGGCTTGCTCCTGTGCTGCCATGGTTACCGCTTCTGTGCTGTCCTTCAGTCCAGCCCTCTCTAGCCATTGGTAGGACTTGTTCATATCCACCACTTCAGCTCTCTGTTGGTGGTACATCCCATGCAGGGCTTGTCCTAACAGCTAACAGTTAACTGCCCTGATCTGATTCTCTCTATTGAGCTGACTTCTCAGGACTTGCCTTACTCGTTGCAGATGTGTGGCTATGGCAGTGTTCCTTGTGGCTTCTTCCTGGTTGCCGTTTGCTTGTGGTATGCAAAGATACTTGTAGCTGTCCTCAACATCTGCTATTCTACCCTCTGGGAGTGAAATGCCCTCTGGATGGACTACCTTCTCTCTCTTTGCTGTCTCTGGTTCAACCACATTTCTCCAGTCAAATATCCCTGCTGTACATCCTGGTGATGTGGATCAGTGAGTTAATGTCTTGCTCACTCTTCGAGTACAACCTGATGTCAACCATGTATAGGCGGTGACTGATGGTGGCCCCATTCCTGAGTGGCTGAGAGTGTGTGTGTGTATATATATATATATATATATATATATATATATAGGTGTATTGTACTATAGGGTATGTTTTTAAGTCAGTTAGTCAGTTAATGGGCATAACAATAGTCTTAGACCAGTTAACAGAGTAGTCAGATATTGATGAGAATGTGTTAATAAGTGTGATTGTCTGGGGGAGCGATGCCAGTGAGTTCTGGAGGAAAAGTAATACATCATCAGCATAAAGAGTTATCTTGTTTTCTATATTGTTGGCATGGATTCCTTTAATCTCTTTATTTTGTCTTATGGCAGCAGCTAGGGGTTCGATAAAAATAGCAAAGAGTGATGGAGAAAGCGCGCAGCCCTGTCTGGTTCCTCTCTGCAAACAGAAGCTTGGAGAAGTTTGATCATTGGTCTTTACACATGCATTTGAGTATTTTTATATAAAATATAAATATTTTTATCCAGTCTATGAAAGATGGCCCAAATCCAAATTTGTTTAACGTTGCAAATAAAAATTTCCAGTTTACTCTGTCAAATGCTTTTTCTGCGTCTAAAGAAATGACTGTGGATTCCAGATTATGTAGAGTAGAATAATCTATGATGTTAATTAATCTACGCATGTTAGTAGAGGAATGTCTACCTTTAATAAAGCCTGTTTGGTCAGGATGTATTATTAGAGGGGTTATTTTTTCTATCCTTCTGGCCAAAGCTTTGCTGATTATTTTAAGATCTACATTTAATAATGAAATTGGACGGTAACTGGATGGAAGTGTCGGATCTTTTCCTGGTTTTAATAGTAGAGTAATATTAGCTAGGTTCATATTTGAAGGTATTTTTTATTTTTATTTTATTTGTAATATCATATTGTAGAAAGTGGGTGCCAGCATTGTCCAGAATTCTTTGTAGAATTCTGCTGGGTAAGCATCTGGACCTGGACCATCTGGACTTGGACCATCTGGACCTGGACCACCTGGACCTGGACCACCTGGACTTGGACCACCTGGACTTGGACCACCTGGACCTGGGGCTTAATTGTTGGGCATTTGCTGGAGAGCTTCATGGAGTTCATTGACTGAAAGAAGTGAATCCAAGGTTATTTTATTTTCATCTTTTCATTCTGGAAGATTTATGTTACTAAGAAATTGGTCAGTATTCTCATCTGTTGTGTTTAATTGTGATGTATATAATGTTGTATAGAATTCTTTGAAAGTGTTATTTATCTTGTCAGGGTCGTGGCTGATGTTTTCTTCTGGATCTCTGACAGAGGAGATGGTTGTTTTCTCCTTGTTTGTTTTTAACTGATTAGCCAGGAAAATTCTAGATTTATTTCCATGGATTTGCTCTACCAAGACATGTTATATAAATTGCTGCCCTTGATGTTGGAAAATTTTTATTATTTTTCTTATATTCTTATTTTCTTTAGTCTTGATATGTCAGTGCCGAACTTGACAGGGAAATAGAGGAAGAGATAAAAAGAGAAAAATGACAGAATTAAAATGTGGAAATAAAAGTTGTCTAGGCTCCTAAATCACATCAGTATTCACAAAAACAATATAAACTACCACAGTACTACTTGATACATAGAAGAAAATAGGATAATGATGAAATCAAACAGTCATCAAACATACCTGTAGCACCACATCCAACACACAAACAATCAGCAACATCTAGTTGGAAGCTGATGGAGAGACAAGCACGTTTGTGAGAATGCACATGTGAAAGTGCATGTGTGACAACAAGGATGAAATGTGTGCGTGCACCCTGAAGCGTTAGCGGGAAACAAAGGGGAGCCCGAGGCCCCAAAGGCACGGCAGGTCTGAGGGCACAGAACCCAGGACAGCCAAAGCAGAGAGGGCAGCGGCCCCACTCAGCCTGGGCTGCAGGGGCACCGAGCAGCCCAGGGCCACAGTGAGCAGGCCCAGTGGGGACCGGGCAGGCACCCCACAGATCCAGGGGCCATCCATCCCCCTGGCAGAGCCCCGCCCAGAAACCCAACAGAACCTGATCACCCCAGGCAAAACCACCACGGGTCACGCCAATCCAGCACCAAGGCTAGGTACCCCAGGGACAAGGACGTGTCCTGTGTGGGGTCCCAGCTGCACCCCACACAGGACTCCCGGCAGATACCAAACACGAGGGCATAGGAAGACCCCCGACCCCCTATAACTTTAGCTTTTTTATACTTGAGCTGAAAACAAGATTTGAAATTTCCAAATGATAACAAAATGTTTGTTCTATGTCTATCCACAGGTCATCTAGTGGACTAGGTTTGAGCCATTTTAGGACATATTGCAACCTATTAGCTAGGAAGTAATGTTGAAAGGAAGGCAGGTCTAATCCTCCCCTATCTTTAGGCTTTTGTAGTTTTTAAACTGATCCAGGGAGGTTTATTTTTCAGAGAAATTGGGAGATGTGTCATTCTATTGATTTAAACCAGGTAGAGGGGGGTTTCATGGGAATCATAGAAAACAAGTAGTTGATTTTGGGACCATCATTTTTATAGTGGCAACTCTCCCCATGACTAAAATGGATAGAGATTTCTAGCGAGCAAGATCATGTTCTAAAGTCGTAAGAAGGTGAATGTGATTAAGGCTGAGTAAACATGAGGAAACTGTGTTGTAGAGAGGGCATTCACTGACGTTTTTGTCATTGTTTCTCCTGTAAGAACACAGTCTGTCTGCAGGTCCTTTAATCTATTAAAGGTTTTTAGTCTCTTCTCTCTGGTCCCAGCTCCGTGCACATTCCACGTGATAAATGAATCTGGTCATGCTTGTGGTGAAAAGGTGAGTGTTGGATGCTTCTTTTTGATAAAAATGTGTATGTGTGTGTGTGTGTGAACATGTATGCATAATGTTGTGTGCCTGTGTTGAATGTTATTAAATGTACTTGAATTAATAAATGTGAGTGTTGGGTTATATATGCAGGTATTACTAAATGTACTGTGCAGCTTAGCATCAGTTTTATGTGGTTTTGTGAGGTGGCAGCTAGAAAAAAGAAAAACAAAAAAGAGTGCAAAGAGAGAAAAAGAAGAAAAAATCTGAGGAAAACGACAAAAAAAAAAGGGGGGTGAAACTTTGTGAACATTAGAAACTGGCAGTATTATTGTCTATTGTGAACAAACATTAAACTCTGTGACTTAAGTCCAGTGAGTCTGATTAGCATTTATATCACCTGTGCAAAGTGTGCAGAGTGTGGATACATATCTGAGGTCAGTAGAGCAGGGAGTGGTGTTATGGTCACGATGTAGCTGTCCATTGACGTAAAATTTGTCCACCAAGATGACAGCGCAGGCTTCTCCGTCCAGGAATTTCCTCCTGATGGGGAACAAGACACTGTGACGCTCCAGGATTTCTCTGGGAAACTGATCACTCATGCTAAGGTCAGTCCCACGAAGCTGTCTGCCGCAGCGCTTCACCTCCTCTTTTTCTTTGTGGAGAACGAATTTAGTTACTCTCTGATGAAAGGAGATGGCTTTTACCTTTTCCTCTGGAAGCTTCAGGTTGGTTCTAATAAATTTGGTTGGTTCTAATAAAAACAGCTGCCTCTGTATCTTCCTCCACCTGCTCTGGGATCCCTGAAATAACCAAATTATCTCTCATGCTACGAGCCTGTAGATCTAGGACTAATTCTTTCATTTTTTTTATTTTCCTCTGATAGTCGGCTTACTCCTTCGGCAAGGGTTTTCACCGAGTCTCTGAGGATGTTGTTCTCCGTAGCAAGAGCTTCCACCTACTTTTGGCAATATTCCAAACTTTCTTTTGGAGATTGAAACTCATGATGAAGAACTTCCAGCAGGGAGAGCCGGGCATCGAGACTGGATAGCTTCCTGTCGATGGAGATTAAGATATCCGTGGTATCGCTGCCGGTTGGAGAAACTGTACTGGTCGCTGCGGGGGAATCCACTGGGTGAACTCTTTTGGAACTGGAGCCAGTTTTGGAGGCCGTCGCCGCAGTGTTGTTAGATTTCCCCATTATAATCTGCTGGAAGCTTTCTTCGATTAAATTAATGGCGCTGGTGAGATCTTCTTCGCTGTGATCCAGAATGATCGGGTTGGTGTGGTTTGGAATATTGAACTTGTTTTTGTTTTCCCCCTTGGTTAGCTTGGGGCGTTTGTTTGTTTCAATAGCACGCCATGTTGATCCTGCCAAGTCTTGCTGAATGTCATGTTACAGCATTCTCCCTCCTCTCTCCTCTCCTCTCCTCTCCTCTGAGAGCATATTTCTGATTGTGACTGCCTTGTTGTTTATGGGCAATGCCCCCCATTTACTGTTAAAACTCCTCATTCACAAGGTGCACCCAAACAAGCAGCTGGTCCAGGAACTCCAGCGCAATCAGTACAGGAGCAAAATCAAAAGTCACTTTTTTTTCATTAAATTGAAAACCTCTCCTGTGGCAAAGCGTTACCCAAAGTCATATATTTACCTTTCGTCTCTAGTGGTACTAATTAAAAATACAATCACACATCATACTCTTTCTGTAAGCCCTCCTTCATTCTGTCGTTCTACCTCCCTGTTATTGACTCCTCGCCCCTCCCTTCTCAATCAACGCACACTGTTTTTTTTCCATCCCGCCACTTGCTTGGATCAAAGAAATCTCTTTCCCAGATTAAAAAGTGTCTGCAGGATCAAACGCAGTATCCATTGCTTTTCCCCAACCAGCCACCAGGTAATGCAGAAAAAGCATTCATCTCCTCGGCCATTTCACATGCCAGGTAAAGTAATGGTCCCCTGGGAACTTTAACTGCATCACATGTGGAGGGGGAGGGAGGGGAGATTACGGAAATGTTTTGGTGTTTTGTCTTGTTGGCTGCAGTTTGTCTCTGATGGGACTCTGTTACAGAGTTTGAAGGAGTTTTTTTTTCCTATAACACAACCTTTTTACTCTGTCTGCTTGCCAAGCCGGATCAGATGAGAATACAGACTCTAAAGTACTTGTTGACACTGAGACCGACAAACACAGAGATCAGCACGCACACACCTTCTGCAGGTATGACTAGAAAAAGCCTAGGTGGTGGCACACAAACACACTGTAGCTTGAATTATAAACATGCACACATACAATTCTGGCATTCAGCGCAGCCTCTTACGCTGACCCAGTCACAGAGATAAATACTTCACAGCAGGTGAGCTCTTCAACTCAGGCATCACCAGAAAAGCCCCAACAGATCTGATACATTTATTATTTAGTTTCACAGCAGCATCATTCTCCTTTTCAGGAGAAAGAAAAACCTCACTAGTGGCAAAGATCTGATGTGATCCTATTTGAGTTAGTCTACATTTCTGGAAATGGTGGCGTGAACAGAGGTGTGTTGTTCAGTGCATCGTGGGACATTCCCCTGCTGTCTACCTTGGATGGAGCCTTCTGTCTGCGTCCTTTATGTGTATCTTTCAGTCTGTTTTCAGAGAGCTTGTAAAAGTGTACCCAGACGTAGCAAACAGAGCCACTGGAAAAGAATAGCTGACATATAACCAGCAAAAGAGATGAAGAAGAAAAAGCTGCAATATATTTAATGACTGAAACTGACTTTAGAACTTGGCTGTGACTTCTGAACTCTGCACTGCCCTCTAGTGGATGTGTTGCCTAACAATGAAGACAGCGTAAAGGATGGATGGGAGTAATATTTGACATCTGAGGCCTGTACTACAAAGCTTGATTTTCTCTTATCGGGGTAACTTCAGGGTGAACTCTGGGTTTTCTGGACTGGTTCACTTCTTACCAAGCTGTATCACCGCAGCAACAGACTCTGAACGGCTAACCTCCTCCAGAGCAGGTTATGTTCAGGATAAGAGATCAACGAGTAGAAAAGCGCCACCCCCTGACCAATCAGATCTCATGAAAAATGGCCTGCCCATTTTTAGAAGATCCCATTGACGTTGGTGCACGGATAGTAAAGGAGCGCTTAGGAGAGAAAGAGTCTTTAGGGACAGATGCAACCCGTTGGAGTTTCTTGATGACATACTGTAGCAAAGGTACAGATTTTCAACAAAGATACAAGGCTGAGATACACATGTCAGATGTTGGAGCCATCTGTAGTAAACGTAACCCATCATAGTCGGGTTCTTACTGTCCCGCAGACAGTGTTCATCGCAGATGAACTGTGCTCTTTTTATCCATACAACAGATACAGTAATAAAGCCTGGTCACTGACCTCTCTGAATTATGTTTAAATATGTGTTCTTTACTTGCTTCCAAGTCCTTTTAGCTCCACTGGGGTTGCTTCTAAAATGGAGGTTAATAATAGTGATAATTCTTTTTCACACATGACATAAGTACAAAACCACTGAATTATGGAACGCACAACTATCCGTGCATTTATGGTGGAGGAATTGATATTCCAACATGGGAGCGGATCCTTTAAAGAACTGGGAAACATGATGTAAATAAAGCATTCCCAGAAAAGTTTGTGCTATAATACAGTGATCTGAGTGCTGTCAGTCCCATTAATTAATATTGGACAATCTCAAAAACTTACGCATTAACAGAGTCGGTAATTTTCTGACAGCATTTCTTCCTGGCTTTTGCTGCATCAACAGTGTTGCTTTTAGCCTGAATTATATGTTAAATTCTTCGTATTTTTGATGAATAACAATCTGCTCCTCCATGGTAAAATACACAGCTCTGCAGGGTTTGTCCATATTTGCGATTGGTCAGAAAATCCAAACACCAACCCTTTTATGTGAACGTGCACTAATCTTGATTGGAAAACCCTGGGTTGAGTTACCGAGTTGATAACCAGCTTCGTAGTACAACTTATCCAGATCCTGAATGTCTGGATAAGTCAACCCAGGTAATGGAGACAAATCTGGGATATATTAATCACGCGTCATAGTATAGGCCTCTGATCTTAAAGGTACAAAGGGTGTCAAGTTCCAGAAGCCAAACTGGGAGCCGGTTCCAGTGACAGAGGTTTGGTAACTGGAGGTTCTGCGTTCCACTCTACTTTAGAACCTCTAGGAACCACCACTAAACCTGCAGTCTAAGAGTTAAGTGTAAGATCAAAATGAGGCCAGTTGTAGCTAAAAGTCTCCATGTTAATGTCCCCTAGAGATGAGCTCTTTTGTTGTGGAAAAAGTCATGTTCTCCAATCAATCATCCACCAGTTGTTATTAGCACATTATTGGTTGTATAAATACTTTGATGTTGGTCAGCTGTTCCATCTTTATAGACTATTCTGTGTCAGCGTGCTGAATGATTTGTAATGAGCACATCCCAACATACACACATACCCCCACGCTGCCGTCGCTCCACTGGCTTCCAGTTTGTTTAAGAACCGATTTTAAACTTCTGTTGTTTGTTTTAATGCCGTTAATGGCCTGGCACCTTCCTACTTGTCGATGAGACTAATTATCCATAATCATGGCAGGGCCCTGTGTTCTCTAGGCAACTTCTGCTAGAAATCCCAAGGTCTAGTGGGGTGACAGTTGGTGCTCCTAGACTGTGAAACAACCTGCCCCCCGACGTTTGCATAACTACTGATCTCAGCCTTTTAAAATCCAACCTAAGACCCTTCTTTGGACTTGTAATTCCAACTAGGCCAGTTTTATTTCTGGGTGTATTTAGTTGTTTTATGCCCTTCTGAGGGTTTGTAATACCCTGCAGCACCTTCCAGTTGTTTCTGTGTTGTTTTAAATATTTTATGTTTTTACCTACTTTTTATGACTCTGCACTTTCAGTAAGTTTTGGTTATTGAAAGGGTTATACAAAAAAATTTGATTGATTGATTGATTGATTGATTGCGAATGGTATAATAGATGAGAAGCAAGGGTGTGATTCTTTTTGCTTTGTTCTAACAACCAAAATGTCTTGTTTTAACTTGATAAGGAAAATGTAAAATTGTATGTCTGAAATAGATAGATACATAGACAGACAGACAGACAGACAGACAGACAGACAGACAGACAGACAGACAGACAGACAGATAGATAGATAGATAGATAGATAGATAGATAGATAGATAGATAGATAGATAGACAGATAGATAGACAGATAGATAGATAGATATCACTGGCCGATCAAATGTCTGCCATCTAGTGGTGGAAAGTGGTAACAGGATTGATCTCTGGTGCTTGTTGCAACTTTTGGCACTTAGAGGGTTAATCTACTTTGACTCGGCAAGTCTCTAATGAAAATGGAGGTTAAGAAGCAGAAGAAATAAAACTAGAGAATTATTTTCTTAATGAGAGCAAGATAATAAAAAGAAATAACAAATGTAAAGGAAAAGTGGAGCAGTGGGATGGAAGTGAGGAAGCCACGGCACAAACATCAACAGTTTAAAGGTTTTTATTTTCTCCTTGTTCTGTCATGTTTTTATTTTTCTGAGCATTAACATTCCTCATGTGCATGTATGTGGATACTGGATATATTGGTGGATACTGGTGTGTTCAGATCCCACTCAGAAGAGAAGTGTAGTCCCTGGAGCTCCAGGAAAGCGGAGATTGCCTCTTTAAGGAGGAAATCAATATCCTTGCTTTCCCCATCTCTCCTCCCTTCCTCCTTTTCTTTCAGTTCTAAGCCCCTCCTCTCTCTCTCTCACTCTCCCTTTCTGTCCATCTCACCATGTCTCTCGGCCACTTCCTCCACCAATACATCAGCCTCACAGACTGGAGACACCCATGGTGGACACCCCTCACCCTACTTGTCAGTTTGAAGATCCCCTTTGTTTCTGTTTTTAACCTTCACCAGATCCGTACCAACAGAGCACCACCCCATGGATGGAGAAGGGTGTCAGAACTACAACAAGTGGTGAGATATCTGGGGGGCTGTTTAGTAGAGGAAGGCTTCATTCCTCTTCTTTTGGCAGCACTATAAATACTGCAGGAGATTTGGCTACAGGTGGAAAATGGGATGAACAGGGCCGTACCAGCTTAAGGAAACTACTGTGCCAGTTTTGTTGGTTGTCAGTGAAGGCCAAACGTCCAATAATGCTGCTGCAGCTTGACACAATAGAGTTGTTTTGTAACCTGGCTGTGCTATACTTTTGATATGCATCACAAGTAAAAGGATCTATACTGCTTACATTAAGATTAGACTTGAGCCAAGAGATGGTTTTACTGGGATCTTGTTGGCTAGATGTAGTAACTTCCTTTTTGGTTCTTGCACAAAGCCCCTGCCAGTGGCCCAGTGATGGAGGGATGCTGGGCCAATACAACAACTCATTCTGCCCTCTTTCCCATTGTATAATCAGCCATAGGTATGCCAAAGCATCACTTCTGAATGTGCAGGGTTTCCCAAGCTTGAACAGCTCGAGGATGAACTCGCATGGCAATGCAAAAATGTTCACAAAGCTTTTTTGCAGGAATGTGGAAAGAAGTGGAAAACAGTTGGGACTCAGTGATTGGTGGCCCTCTTACCTCCTCATGCAGTTTGTAAGTTTTTAAATATCACAATGGAATCATGTTTTCCTGTCTGCTGTTTAATGCTGCTGCAGTCATTCAGTTCCACTGGATGACTGGCAGTACACAGCCATAAAGCAGCTTTTGTGCATTAGGGATGAGGGGGAGCCTTGCTGCGATGGACTGGTCACCTGTCCAGGTGTACCTGCCCTTCGCCTGCTTGTTGCTGGGATAGGCTCCAGCTTCCCTGCAACCATAAAAATGGACTGAGAGGTATAGAAAATGGAGGGATGGAAGGGGTGCACTGTATGCTGGAAGCTTACATGAGAGGACACTTTACCAACTTTCACCACGTGGCCAGTTGGGAGCAAGAATGTGTTTAAACTACATCAGGCTGGAGAAAAGCATCTCACTGACTGGTCATGTTCCAGTTACAGCTGCTTTCATGATACCAGCAGAACAGATCAGTGGCCGGGGTCTCCAGTCTGATACCAGGACCTGAAATAGGAACAAAGTCTTTACATTCTCATCTGACTTCTTGCCACTATGTGCTGGTACAACTTGCATTTATGAGATTTTTACATAAAAAAAAATCTAAATGTTTTTGCATTTTTCTGGAACATTTTGTCGCCCAAATACAATGTTTTGCTGTATGTATTTTATCTTCAGCTCATATTAAAGAAGAAACTAGCTACTTGTCAAATCTAAAGAGTTAAAGGTAAGAATACGCTAATAAACTGTTAAAAACACAAAAGAATGACACATCTGAGCAAGGATTCCTGTATTTATACTGGCTGCCCACCAACTCTTCTTACCTTACCTCTGATACCCTAAAGGAATGTGTGTCCACCACATCCTGAGAATTCATTTATCCACATTATGCACTACCAGGTAATCCAGCGTTGCTTCGACCATGCGAGGGACAGATGTTTATATGCGGGGCAATGATGCAGCTGGGGGCGTTAGGTTCTTTATGAGATGAGTAAAGCCAGGCCTGCTTCACTCCATGTATGTGGTCTTAATGCTGAGGAAGCATCGCAGTTTGAGCTTTGAAATTATATTCATAAATGTTTTGGCACGGAGAACAGTTGCTGGGTCTAACGTGTCCCTCGCAGACCCATAACAGACTGTCGCAGGCTGAGTCCAGGAAATACAAGGTGGGCTGAGGCATCTAACACTCCCTGATCCCACCCCTTCGTCACCTCCCAGTTTGCCCACCATGCCCCCCCAGCAAGAGTCTATTTTTTACCATGCTTCACTAAATAAGGCCGTGGAGCCGAGCTGTGGGGGTGCGCTGGTGGAGGGTGGTGTATCTCTGGCTCTTACCTTGGTATAAAAATGCTGGGACGGTGGGGGTTTCCTCCGATTTTGCTTAACCTCTTGCTTACACCCCCCCCCCCCCCCCCCCCCGCATGAAAATTCAGTCAAACTTGTGTTCATCTACGTTTGATGCTCAGACTGAAACAGAGAATCCATGTGGCTGCATTTCAGATGAGCCCTCTTTCTTCTCGTTTAGTTAACAGAGGTTTAGCTTTTAGAGTTTTCCTTCGTTACTTAGGAGGAACTCCAGGATGTGACCTCTGGAAGGTGGGATATGGGAGCAGACGGAGCAGGAGGACTGGACAGAGTAAGACTTCATCATGTTTACGTCTCTGCTTGTTTTTTACTTCCGTTTTTCCTCCCTCCTTACTTATACTTCTCTTCATGCTATCATGCTCCATCCCTTCTTACTTTTATCATTCAGGGTTTCATTTCTTCCCCTCTGTCCTCCACACATCTCATTCATGTTTCCCTCCCTCACCTTTTTCCTTTCCTATTCTTAATCATCCTTCCTTCCCTGTGATTTCATGCTTTACATTATTTTCCTTTTCTCTTCTCCCTCCCACCCTCTTGTCCTTCAGCACTGTCAGCACTCAGCATCTCTCTCCATCTCCTCCTCCAGCCGTCCGATCAGCTGTCTTCCTTCTAACTTTACCGGCCGGTGTCCAGCCGGTTCCTTTCTTTTTCTTGAATGGCTGGTATTTTTGCTCTCTTCTCTACATGGGGACCATCCCCCCCAATCTTCCTTTTGATCCAGCTACAGAGAGAGAGAAAGAGAGAGAGAGAGAAAGTCCCGTGACCCTCTTCCTCTTTTCTCTCTTTTTACTCCTCCTCTTCTCTTCTCTGCATCCTTAAACTCTCCATCGCTGATTCAGCTCTCAGAGAGGAGAGCCTCTGCCTGCAGCGACTGCCTCCATCTGCACGGCCCACCAACCGTTTCTGCATCACCGTTTCTATGGTAAGTCAGCTGTGCATGTGAATGTACATATCTGTAAATTAAGTGTTTTATGAGGCGTTTCTTATGCTGCATACAGCTCTGAAAGTGTGTGTGCTTCGTCCTGACCACTTTACTGTTTTTATATAATTTTTTTGTGACTGCTGATGTGGAAATCAGAATATTTTGAGCTGCGCGCTTCATGTTTATCTGTCACGTCACTTTTTTAGATTTGTGTTGCATCGCAGCTGTAGCATGAACTGAGATGAACATGGCACAGAGTCATTTACATGCACAATTCACAAAGTTAGTCACAGTACACAGAAGATGAACATAGGATGACCAGAATGGAGTTCAAAGGTCAAAGGTTATCTCTGCGCTATCATCTGTCATGTAGGTCCACCATGTTGATATGTGGTGGAAGTGAATGTAAAGTAACAGACGTTAAAATGATCTACTACCCACTGAAGTCTCCACTGCATCGGTTTAACTTTTTCCAGGGTGTGAAAGAGATAAAGAAGAAAATATGGAGCATTTCAGTCCTGTTTGTGTTGCGTTTTTTGCTTGCAGGACAAGGAACACCACATTATCGAGCCCGTGTTGGGTTCGCTTTTGGAATGGGCATCCCAAACGAGGCCTCCACTCTATCTATAGACAGGACACACACCGGTGTCATTCTCCAGAGGGAGAGGGGGGATGGAGAGAGGTTGAAAGTAGAAGCAAGGCTGTAAAAGTGTCGTGCATATGCTCCCATCCATTCTGCATCCACCCCCCTTCCCTCTTCTCTCTCTGCAGGCTAATTTTACCCAGTTAGTACATACCAGGGAGATCAGCAGTGGTCAGCTGTCTGTCAAGCATCCAGCGCCCTGTCAGGCTTCAGGGTGGATGGCTGGAGGTGGGGAAGTGTTGGGTGTCCCGGCCCAGCCCTGCGCTGTTATAGCAGCTGTCTGAAGGGAATCTTCTTGTCCAACAAACAATCTGCAGCTGGTATAAAAACTTTGTTTTATGTAGTGTTAGCATTTCTGGAGATCTGAAACTTTTTTTCAGAATGCAAAATGGTCAGCTGTAAAGATTATAGAACTCATAGATTCTCCTCAACCCAGCCAGCCATGCTTCTTCCACACGACCCTGATGCAACCTGCAGCAGCCAGCTCGTCCCCTAGAAAATCATCATTCCAGCCAGGAATGTTGTACGGCCGGAGCAGATGTAGGCAGCTTAATTCTTTGTAATGTGTCTGAGTCTGGAGCTGTGCACGTGTGCAAAGCCCCCCTCGTTTACCAGCCTCATTCCTTCGCTGAAGAGAAAGGAAGGGAGGAACGAGAGAGGGAAAGAGGGTAGAGGATGAGTGTGATTTATGGAAGAGACTTTTAGTTTAATTACTGGGCGGGCAGGGCTGATGTGAGCAGCCCCCATGGCACTGGTTATACAGTGGTAGGAACACACATCGGGGATATTTGGGGGAGTACAGAAGATGACATATTCTCATAGTTTTATAGCAGCAGCTGATAAACTGGGTGTTCAAAGTGCAGCACAGAATACACGAGTCAAATTATGGAGCACAGAAAAGCAATATATGTACTTGTGTGGAGGACTTAAACACAAGTGGAAAATACATGCATAAGTTATCCATTTTCCACTTCAGTGTGGGAGAACACTCATGCAGGAAAAACCCTCTTCTGTCCTTTGCATGTAAGGGACTGGAAGAGAGGATGTGGTGGGAATATTGTGCTGTGTCAGCAGGCGAGCTTTGATGGAGATTTGATTAGCTGTAATTGTCATTCAAGGTGAGACTTTGACAGAACAAAGACTCAGAGACTCCCTGATAAAGCACAGGTAGGAAGATGCGGGGGTCCTTTTTTCTACCATATGTTTTTATATTTCTGTATTTGACAGAGTGGGAACAAAAAGAAAATCCTCCGTCTCATCGTTTAGACCAGAACTGGTTTCAGATGTGTGAATGGGGAGCTGCACAGTAGCAGCTGTAATTCAACCACACACACACACACACACACACACACACACACACACACACACACACACACACACACACACACACAGCTGATGCTGCATGCTTTCTGCTGCTCTTGCCAGAGGTTTTCTCAACACCTCTCAGAGGCTTCATTAGATGCCTGACGTTAGCAATGGTTCAATTCATTAAAAGCACAACTCAGCCTTTGTGCATTTGCCTATAAATTGGTATTGATCTCCAAGAGGATAAGGGGGGGGGGGTGGCGGATCAGAGTGTGTGTGTGTGTGTGTGTGTGTGTGTGTGTGTGGTGTGTGTGAGATGGGGGAGGTGGGAAGGGTTGCGGATCAGGGGCTGAGGCTAATAGGTGGGGGCTCTCAGGTGACGGGATTCACTGAAGCAACAAGGGCAGCTGAAGATGCATAGAAACACACGCACACACACACACACAACAACACGCACTCTGCACACTGACATATATTTGGATGAAGAAAAGATGGTGCACGTGCCGCTCAGAGCTCATCATCCTTATCATCACCAGCGTGTGCTCAGCGTGAAGAAGTGTGAGCTGCTGTAGTTTGGCTGGAGGAGAAGCAGGAGGGGGAGAGTGTTAGCAGGAGGAAGGAAAAGAGAGACAATGAGAGCACATGCTGTGTGGAGGGGAGTGGGCAGTTCGGGGGTGACTGCATAGCATGGCAGCCTATAGCCTGCATGGGACAGTGTGGGAGAGAGATGGACGAGGCAGGGAGGGGAAAGGAGGAAATGCCCTAAGCAGCCGAGGACCGGCGGGACGGGCAGCTGTTCGCCGGACTAAAAGTTTTCAGTTGAGAGGAAGAGAGAGAGATAAAGGCGAGAATCAGAGGGAGGATGTGATGACACACTCCTAGAGACTGCAGAGGCAGCATCTGGGACTGAAAGAAGACCGAGCGAAGCATCTACTCTTCTTCCTTTTCTTTTCTTCTCCGCTGTTGCTTTATTGCTTCTTCTTGTTGGTGCATCTGCAGAGCTGAAGCAAAGTGGGAGGCGGGGGGGGGGGGTTGAAGAGGGGCGGTGAAAGGGGAGGGGGTTTCTAGCCAACAGCTGCCTATAGGTAAGTGCAAACTCTCCCTCACCACCTCCCTGCAGCTAAATGTTTAAATATGACATTCAAGGTGAATCACACATGTTTGTGTGTGTGTGTATGTGTGTGTGTGAGTGTGTGTGAGTGTTAGTGTGTGTAACTGCTTTATAACATACATTATGTATGTTATTATGACCACTCAGCATGTCAAAGCTGAGCGGTCACATGGTCACAGGGCAACCTGTAAAATCTCACATTAGTTTGTGTTTAAATGTTTTCGATAAAAAAGTGGAATCAACCTGTGATGTCGTGGAGTTGCCCCGGGTCAGGAGCTTCATGTCTGCTCAGAGGGACAAGTCAGAGGGACAAGATAGAGGGACGAGTCAGAGGGATGAGCCAGAGGGACGAGACATATAGACGAGTCAGAGGGACGAGATAGAGGGACGAGTCAGACAGAAGAGATAGAGGGAAAAGCTAGAAGGACGAGTCAGAGGGACGAGCCAGAGGGACGAGTCAGAGGGACAAGATAGAGGGATGAGTCAGATAGACGAGTCAGAGGGACGAGTCAGAGAGAAGAAATAGAGGGAAAAGCTAGAAGGACAAGCCAGAGGGACGAGTCAGAGGGACGAGAAAGAGGGATGAGTCAGAGAGAAGAGATAGAGGGAAAAGCTAGAAGGACGAGTCAGAGGGACGAGCCAGAGGGACGAGATAGAGGGACGAGTCAGAGGGACGAGCCAGAGGGACGAGTCAGAGAGAAGAGATAGAGGGAAAAGCTAGAAGGACGAGTCAGAGGGATGAGCCAGAGGGACGAGATAGAGGGACGAGTCAGATAGACGAGTCAGAGGGACGAGTCAGAGGGGCAAGTCAGAGAGAAGAAATAGAGGGAAAAGCTAGAGGGACGAGTCAGAGAGAAGAGATAGAGGGAAAAGCTAGAAGGACAAGCCAGAGGGACGAGTCAGAGAGAAGAGATAGAGGGAAAAGCTAGAAGGACGAGTCAGAAGGACGAGCCAGAGGGACGAGATAGAGGGACGAGTCAGATAGACGAGTCAGAGGGACGAGTCAGAGGGGCAAGTCAGAGAGAAGAAATAGAGGGAAAAGCTAGAGGGACGAGTCAGAGAGAAGAGATAGAGGGAAAAGCTAGAAGGACAAGCCAGAGGGACGAGTCAGAGAGAAGAGATAGAGGGAAAAGCTAGAAGGACGAGTCAGAAGGACGAGCCAGAGGGACGAGTCTGAGGGACGAGTTAGAGGGACGAGCCAGAGGGACGAGATAGAGGGACGAGTCAGAGGGACGAGCCAGAGAGACGAGTCAGAGAGAAGAGATAGAAGGAAAAGCTAGAAGGACGAGTCAGAGAGACGAGCCAGAGGGAAAAACTAGAGGGACAAGTCAGAGGGACGAGCCAGAAGGACAAGCTAGATGGACAAGATAGAGGGACGAGTCTGAGGGACGAGTCTGAGGGACGAGCCAGAGGGACGAGATAGATGGACGAGTCAGAGGGACGAGTCAGAGGGACGAGCCACAGGGACAAGTAAGTGAGAAGAGATAGAGAGAAAAGCTAGAGGGACGAGCTAGAAGGCAAGATTGAAGGAGGAGCTAGAGGAATGAGCCTGAGGGACGAGATAGAGGGATGAGGGAAAATTTTTTAATTTTTAACACACTTGTAAGAAGTTGTGCTTTTTTTTTTAATCGTGGGGGCACAGGGTGGGCTGTGTGGACCCTGATTCATACCCCCCGTCACTGAGTGTTCTGAGGCTAGAGGGAGTAGGAGGGGATGCTGGGGTGGGGGGCCTGATGCGCCACCAAGGACAGTGGCCTGCTTGGGGGACATACTTCTTTATATGCCCATATGAACCAGAGCAACTATGGAATGTAAAGAAGTATGTATCCCAGGTGGGGAGAAGTTACAGCGCTGCATCTGAGAGAGACACTAACATTTCTAATGCAAACTTAACTCATCTGCAGATCCACCACGGTGAACCACAATGAAGAAGAGGGTCCCATAACACACACTTTTTGTTGCAACTTGGCAGTGCATGTGCACACTTATCCCCTCGATGTGGCCCGGTTGGATCCAGCCAGCTTTCTGCTGCAGAGACATGCATGTAGTAGGAATGTCTGCACTACATCACCAGTCAGCAGTTTCCTTCTACCCGCAGTAGAGTTCAGGATTTCTTTTCATGCTGCGCTTTTGTAGTTATTTGTGGAGACATTTCTCCTTTCTGTCTAATAGCAGTGATTTAAAAAACATCTTTTTAATTCTTTCTCTCCACCTTCGAGGATCAGACTTTTTTGTGCTAATGCTAACACACAGACACACATACAGACAACAGTTTCCAGTAAATGATGCAGTGATTAAATGCTTCCTAATGGATAGCATGGGTCTAAGAGTACCTGGATAGAAAGAGGAAGGAGCAGAGACGGCTGCAAGCATCTAACGCGTTACTGCGCTCAGGCGCCTGCATCCAGCCACGCTGTCGGCTTCGGCCTCTGGGCCTGGATTTACAAAGATTTCACCTCCTAAAATTAGTCATTGTAAAGTTTAAAGTCACATGATCTTTAGAATCAGAAGGAGTTGATATCTGCTAGTGCAGAGTTTAAATGTCAGTTTTAATGTGCTAGACTGCTAAAAGAGCAGAAAGAGGAAAAATTGAGCACCAGTGTGAAAAAGCGACTTTTGACGATTTCAGCCTGCTGAGCCAGCAGATCACCAAGGTGCCACTTCCCCCCTTTTTTCCTGTGGAATAGTTCTTTAACTCTGATTAAGTACGTGTGCAAATGCCTGAACATTGACTAATCCGGGTGTGGTTTGGGAGCAGGTAGAAGACTCATGTTAGGTTTTAGTGTATGTATGTTGGCCTACTTTGTGTATAAATACTGTATGTGGCCTAGTTAGGGCTTACCTGTCCCTGTTTAGGTGTTATTTGGGCCAGTTTTAATGTGGAAATTTGGCCCCAATCACTATGGGCTTGGTGTCTCTCTGGCAGATCGTGGACTGACAGTTGGCTCAGCAGCTGGACCTGCAGCTGGACCTGCAGCTGGATTACACCTTCTGTTAATCTTGAACAGGGGATCATAAACGACAAGAAAGAGCACTAACTTGACAATACACATCGCGTGTTTCAAGCTAATTAAACAACATCTCTAATCAGCTCAAACTGAAGAGGCCGTCGAGATGAAGGGAGACCAAAAGTACAACCCACACCAGTGGGGGAGGTGTCTGTAAAGGCTCCGCGGGCTAAAACTCAGTGTGCGTTTGTAAGTCGAAGTGTGTGTTATTGTTGTGGGGACTTATTGCAGTGATTTGTGCGAACCAGAGGGAAAGGTTGTTGTGGGGGAAATCATAGATAGAAGGTCACAGTGGTGGGGGGGACAAAAAAGGAGAGGAGAGAACAGTATGGACTGAAGGGGGATCGGAGTGGAGGGAGTTGTGGCGAGTGAGATGAGGCGAGGCGAATGAGGCAGAGACTGGATTGATGATGGTGTTCGTGGGGGGTGTACGGGGGGCTGGGCGAGTATTGTTCTGTCACTTTGCCTGTGTCAGCAGGTGGAAGCTCTCATCAGGACATTAAATATGCAGCAATGCTGACTGCGGCACCGTGCTGAGGCAGCCAGGGCCGGACAAGGGGGGGGGGGAGTAAACGTGCAGCTGCGCTCTGCTCTAACCCATCAATCCTTCCACCGATTCATCCGTCTGTCCGTCTATCCATCCGTCTGTCCATTCACCCACCCGTTTGTCCATCCATCCATCTGTGTGTCCATCCATTGGTACGTCCATTCAACGGTCTGTCCATCCATTCATCTGTCCATCAACCCACCCTTTCGTCTGTCCGTCCGTCCATCCAACGGTCTTTCCATCTGTCCATCCATCCACCTGTTCGTCCGTCCGTCCATCCATCCATCCGTCCAGCCATCCACACACCCGTTCATCGGTCCATCCATACCATCCATCCATCTGTCTGTCCAATGGTCCATCCATCCGTCCATCAATCCATCCATCCATCAATCCATCCATCCACCCACCCGTTCGTCCATCCATCTATCCTTCCATCTGTCCGTCCATCCATCCATCTGTCCATCTGACGGTCCGTCCATCTGTCCATCCATCCATCCATCTGTCTGTCTGATGGTCCGTCCATCCGTCTATCCACCCACTATCATCTGTCCATCCATCCATCCATCCGTATATCTATCCATCCGTCTGTCCATCCATGCATACTCTGAGACCCCAGCTTCCATTCAGGACTCCCCTGAACCTCATCCTGGCTGCTTCCTCCTGGTTGTCTGCTTCCATCATGAGGCCACAGGCAGAGCTGGTAATCCACAGTCCCAGAGAGGGATTAGTGGTAGTTACATTCAGATCAGCCATGTGGAACATTGACTGTAACCACCTAGAAAAAACTGGTTGACTGCAGCAGACTTTACACATGCACAGATGACTTTCAGCCTTGTGAAGCATGTAGAAGTCCAGGTTTATCTCTACAGGATCATCATTTCTCCTCGATCTGTGGGGCATAAATGAGTGCAAACACCTGGATGGGTGATACCTCTGCAGATGAAAAGTAAGGCTTTTTCACTGACTCCTGCATATCTTACACTCAAAAAGCACAAGTGAAGCAGTTTACACCGTACACATTGTTAAATGCTTGGCTTTCAATCATCGTCTCTTACAGTAAATAAATGATTTAATAATTTTTTAAAGCTCTTCTAATAGATCAAACTTTATGGCAAACTGAAAATATCTTATGCAGAGATTAAGTCATGTTAAGGGAAACCTTTTAACTGGGTAGTTTGCAAGTACAGAAGAATTGTTTTAAGGGGGAGTTTAGTAGAAAATTAAAACAATGGTGATAATTAATTATAAGAGATTTTTAAAAAAAAAAAAAAAAAAAATTTCTCACTGTAAAAACAAAGTGAGAGAACCTGAAAGGAATGATTGTGTCAAAGCTGATGTCAGGTAATCAGAGCTGAATTTCTGGGGCATCAAGCATGTGTTGGATAGTCATAGAAGAAGAAATGAAAATCTGATTGGGTGAGCTTGGTCTCTTAAATTGTTAAAGTGCATACATGCTCTGTAAACCTGCATGCGCTGTGGAAAACAGAAACCAGGAGGAGAATGTAAAGTTGGCCTTTTCTACATTAAGTGTCAGAGCTCATTGACAAGGTTTTTTTTCCTCCTTTTAATCATGTTTATAGTAAGTGCATTGGCAGTAACATGCAGAATATAATAAGGTGAAAGAGTAATGAAAGCTGAAACAGATGCAATGGACTGGTAATGTTACGTTGTACCCTGATGCAAGGACACACATGTAGCCTCTTTATTTCCCGGTTTCTGTTAGAGATTCAGGTGAATTTTACATCTGAACAGACATGTGAACCCATCTGAAGTCATTCTTCAGGCCATGCATATAAATATATGTATATGTATATAGATATAAATATATATATATATATATATATATATATATATATATATATATATATATATATATACAGAGAGAGAGAGAGAGAGAGAGAGAGAGAGAGAGAGAGAGAGAGAGAGAGAGAGAAAGAGAGAGAGAGCAGCAGTGACAGCTGCAGTACTGATTTATCCAGCTCTTTATGATGTTTTTTTGTGTGATTACATACTGTAAATGTAATGCTTCTGTACTGAGGTCAGCAGAGAGCTGATTTGTTTCTCTAAAGGAAGCTGCTTATACTTCTATTGAAGGGCTGGAGCCGAAGTTAAAGTTAAAGGTAGGATTTTACACAAGCCGATGATAAGACTACAAAGTCGATCATTGAACTGCAGCCTAGAATGTCCTGGTGCCATGTGGGCACTCTTATGCTTGAACATGGTGTTTTTATGGACAATCCATGATGATCACAGAAGTCCAATATAAGCAAAGACCACTCGAATTCAGATCAGGAGGGCCGTTCCTCCCAGTCACGCTCCTCACTGTCCCCCAGCAGAACGAGGGAGTCCCCAGAAGGAGTTCTATCCAACACCCTTTCCCAGGACTCCAAAACGAGTACTCTGATCTGCTGTTTGGTGCATAAGCAGCAACAGTCAGGACCCGTCCCCCCACCCGAAGGATAAACCCCAACATACAGGCTCCAAGTCGGGGAGACAATGAGTATGTCCACACCCACTTGGCCTCTCTCACCTAGAGCAACTCCAGAATGGAAGAGGGTCCAGCCCCTCTCAAGGACAGTGGTTCTAGAGCCCAAGCTGTGCATTGAGTTAAGTCCAATTCAGCCTCCTTCCCCACCAGAGAGGTGACGTTTCACATCCCTAGAGCTAGCTTATGCAGCTGGGGATCAAACCGACAAGGTCCCCGCCTTCAGCCTCTGCCCAGCTCACGCTGTACTCAACCTCTATGGGGGAGGGGTGCTTGTCGACATGTAATTCATTTGGACTAAGCTTGACCAGGCCCCATGGGCTAAGGCCACCAGGTGCTCGCCTCCATGCCCCACCTCCAGGCCTGACTCCAGAGGGGAGCCCCAGTGACCCAGGTCCAGGCAAGGGAAACCTGGATCTATCGATTGACTCATCATAGGGGTCTGACTCATCATTGAGCCGCGCTTTGTCTGGTCCCTTCCCTAAAGACCTGTTTGCCATGGGTGACCCTACCAGGGGCATAAAGCCCCTGACAATATAGCCACTAGGATTGTCAGGATGTGCAGACAGTTGTGTAGCTGGGGTGTGTGTGTGTGTACCTGGGTGGGAGGGGGGTAGTGTAGACAGTTGTGTATCTATTGTATAATTCCACTTCATGTGATGTGCGTCCTGTCCGTTACGCCGTGGTATGAGCAAAGAGGGTCGCCTCCCTTCATATAAACGCAGGATAATTGTTATGCAGTGAAGCTGTGAAGCAGAGGGAAGTAATTAAAGGAACAGGGGCACCGTGGTGGTGCTGGTGGTGGGCTGCATCCCTCCCCCTGACTCCGCTGCTGTCATTTCCACTGCTAGCTGCAGATTACAGAAATACCTAATTCCACATGCTGGTTCTGTAATTACCGCCAGAGTTTACAATCAAACTAATAATCTAATTACACTCTGTTTGTCTTTAGAGGGTCACAACATTTAATTTTCCACATAGTAACTGTGATTTGACCGAAAAATGAGAAAAATGTATATTTCTCCCCCTCTAATTGTTTCTTCCTGTAATACAGCAGGATGAGGGATCCCTCATCCTGGAGTTAACAGAGGAGTTTTTAATTACCTCAAAAATAAAACTGTATAGAATACACTCTGACTGTCCCAGTGTCACGCCCCCTCCACACCTCAGAACTCATGCATCTGTTTCCTGCAGGATCTCAGAAACCCTGCCTGGGGGCCATCTCCGGGAAATATGAAGCCGACTTTCACTGATGTATCTCATAAAATATATCTTGGAATATAATGCATTTCTGGGCACATTGTTATTCCCGTTACCGGTTATGAGAATACTGAATGAAGTCTGTGGGAGAGAGAGACTGCATGGACAATAGATTCTTTTTTCTGGAAGGAAGTTGCTGTCACCCAGAAAGCAAGTAAAATATCCATCCAGATGCTCACAACTTGTCAAGAAATAATTCTGAGTTCAGCATCTGCTTGATTGTCATATTTGGACCACATCGTGGAAGCAGCCATGGATGCCATGTTTTCCCTACAACACAGTGGTGTAGTCTACGTGATATGCAGGTATACGCCGTATACCCACTAGAAAAGGTTCCAAATTTCCGTATAACTACTGAAAATGTACTGCTGTTCTGTGTGTGTGTGTGTGTGTGTGTGTGCGAGCGCGCGCGTGCTCATAGAAGCGAACTGGACCAGGCCGGCCTTGTGGACTGAGAGTCAGGAAGGGGAATTTAAAAACAGGCGTCTTTGGTTAGAGTGGAGAAACGGAAAGTTAGGTAAATGTTGGACATAAAAAGCTGGTAGAAACTATTTAAATGTACAAAGTTAACACTGTATTAGCATGTTATTATGGTTAAATAAAAATGAAGACAATTCATAGTCATCTTAAATGTCCATTGATTAGGACACCTTGTACACTATCAAAAAATAACTTATTTGACTCATTAGCTATTCCAAGAGTGGAATATTTGCCTCTATATTTTTTTCATGAATTTTTATTTATTGAAAATGGATTTGTCTTGTTCTCTCAGTGGCTGTTCAGTGGTTAATTAAAGTGCAGCTGTTAATGAATTCACATCAAACTTTATTTATAAAGCGTTTTTCTTGCCAAAGGCAACACAAAGTGTTTTACGTGATTATAAAAATGTATACATAATAAAGTAAAACAAGCCTTCAAACACCATAGTATATGACATAGCAATTTAAAAACACACCCATCATTGTCTTTCTCTCAGTCACACAGACGTCCACATACATGTACAAAGAGCTGTCCCCCCTCCCTTCATTATATACAAACATGAACTCCCTAATTTCTGTTTCTTAGTACAAAAAGTAATAAACATCTGGCTTGACGCCGCTGTGAGGAAACAATGTCTTGGGTATCCGATCACACCAAGAGCCAGCCCACCCATTTCCACAGATGTCACTACAGCAACCTCCCAGATCAGGGGAGACCAGAGTTCACATCACAGCTGTAGGACTGCAGTGCAGGCCCCCAGCGACTAGGACAAGGCCGATCACCACGGCAACAACCCCCAGTCCAAGCAGGCGAAGCTCCTGGTGCGAAGGATCCCCATGACTGGACATGATGTATACGAGTGGGGGGGCGGGACAATAGGAGTAAACTCACTAGAATGAACTAGACTACACCACTGCTAGAGCAGCCTGGTGGTGCTGTGGTGAGAAAGTACAGAGATCTGGAGCTTCAAACGAAGTTTCATCTGCAGAGAGGCAAGCTGTCCACATGAAAGGAAGAATAAAACTTATACGATGTAGTTTGATGCTCCACATTTCTGCATTCTGAAAAAATCTAACAGCTTTTCAGTCATTATCAAGTCATTATGCAACTCATCTCCACACACATTAAATAAAATAACCTAGTAATAACATTCAGGCCTGGGTACGTGGCAGGAGGGAAGCGTACAGCTGCTCTCTGCACATCCTGCTTTTACTTTGAAAGTATTTTAGACAGAACCTTTATTTAACCAGGAAATAAAAACTCTTGAGATTTAAACATCTATTTTCTGAGAGTGGAAAGATGGGTAGCAGCTGAGTTTATCACGGGTGAAACAGGGACAAGATCATGATCATTCAGAACATTTCCAACTATTTATTTTCCTCATGTTGATTTGAAATTAGCTTGAATGAATTTGTTTGAGTCTCATTAGGATCCTGGTAAACGTGCAGCAGATAGAATGTGTTTTTGGTTTCTGACCCTCAGCATGTGAGCGTCGGTGATGACCTGGCAACCCATCCAGGGTGTACCACCTTCTATCTATGTAAGGATGAAGCCAACCCTCCAACTGGACTGTGCAATGACTGGGGGAAGAGTTGGGCTTCATGGCAGGCTGTTTGCCATGTGTGTGCGGATTTGTGCGTTCATCCTGAGTAGAAGCTGTAAAGAATTTCAAGTTTTTATTACAAAACTATTTCATAGCCTCAGTTGACAAAAAATAATATATTACTTTTAATTTTATCAGCCAATTTTAATATGAATGTTAAATTTTTAATGAGCCTGCCTCTTCCATCCTACTGTAGCCAGTCTACTGTAGCCATCCTGCCGTATCCAGCCTACTGTAGCCATTCTGCCATATCCATCCTGCCGTATCCAGCCTGCCGTATCCAACCTACTGTTGCCAGCCTGCCATGTCCATCCTACTGTAGCCAGCCTGCCATATCCATCCAACTGTAGCCAGCCTACTGTAGCCAGCCTGCCGTAGCCAGCCTAGTGTAGCCAGCCTGCCATATCCATCCTGCCGAAGCCAGCCTGCCATATCCATCCTGCCGTATCCATCCTGCCGTATTCAGCCTGCCATATTCAGCCTGCCATTTCCAGCCTGTAGCCTGCCGTAGCCAGCCTGCCGTAGCCAGCCTGCCGTATCCAGTCTGCCATATCCAGCCTGCCGTAGCCAACCTGCCGTATCCATCCTGCCGTATCCATCCTGCCGTAGCCAGCCTGCCGTAGCCAGCCTGCCGTATCCAGTCTGCCATATCCAGCCTGCCGTAGCCAACCTGCCTTAGCCAGCCTGCCGTATCCATCCTGCCGTATCCATCCTGCCATTTTCAGCCTGCCATTTCCAGCCTGCCGTATCCAGCCAGCCATTTCCAGCCTGCCGTATCCAGCCTGCCATATCCAGCCTGCCGTAGCCAGCCTGCCGTGTCCAGCCTGCCGTATCCATCCTGCCATATCCAGCCTGCTGTAGCCAGCCTGCCATAGCCAGCCTGCCGTAGCCAGCCTGCCGTAGCCAGCCTGACGTATCCAGCCTACTGTAGCCATTCTGCCATATCCATCCTGCCGTGGCTTATCATCCCAGTCAGAGACTGTCAGTCAATCAGCAGCCAGGCCTTTCCTCCCTCCAGGAGGTGATCTGAGGGGAGGAGAGTGCAGCATCAGGATAAGCCTAGTTAGCATTCCCCTGTCATCCCCCGCCTGCCTGACATACATTACTGAAGTAGAAGGGAAAGATCAAGGCGGAGGAAGGACAATGAAGGGAAGAGAGAGATGGTGCAGGGTGCAGCAGGATATGGCACACCTGAATCAGACGAGTATCTACTTACCAGCCTCTGCAGAACTGAATGAATGTGGATGAGGTAATTCAGGTGACATTCAGGTGTGTTAGAATAGGGATGCAGCTAAAAGCAGGATAATAGATCTCCAGTACCAAACTTGGGCACCTGTGTGGTAGAGGTATAAGGAGTACATTAGATCCCCAAATGTGTGAAGTGTGCTGCTCGTAGCTAACAAGAAAGGCAAGGAACACATGGTTAGACGAAGAGAAACAAAAGAGAAGCGGATCATAAAGAGCATGAATTACGCTGAGAGACAGTCAGTCGCAGGTAGTAAATCTGCCAAAGCCATAAAGAATTATGTGTTGTGATCTGTTCCACCGACTGTTGTGTGCTGTCAGATAATTGCTTCCATTTTGTAGCACAGAGACTATTACAGTATACGATAGCTGGATTAGCATCTGTAACGGTGGCTTTACCCTGCAGGAGTTGTGCTGAGTGAGCACGGAGCTGCTGTAGAAACTACAGCATGAGTGGCTTCTGTTTTAGCCCAGAGCTGGGGCAGTAGTCATGGTTTACTATCAAAGCATTCTGTTTGATGGTAACACTCCAGCACACACCACCTAACTCACCACAAAAAAAAGTTTCAAAATTAATTACAGCTTCCATTACAGAGTAAACTCAGTAGCGATGAGGTTCTGGATCTCATTTTCAAAGGCTGCTGTGTTGTTAAAGATTGTAGGACAAAAAGCATCAATACACTAGATTATTCCTTAGGACTATAGCCAAATACCCCCATACACCAATACTCCCATAACCACATACCCCAATACCCCATACTTCCATACCCCAATACTTCTGGCCCAGAGTAGATTTTTATTTAAAAACAAAATCTTAGAATAAAAATGAAATTAAATGAGATTATCAGCAGTTAGATCACAATTTAAACATGGGAGTAATAACAAAAAAAATGGCGCAACCATCCATCTGCTTTGATTTTATCAACTAAAATCAGAATATTATCATTTAACATAGTTACAGTTCTATATTAACAGGCAACATGATATTAAAAAAAAAAAAAAAAAATTGAAAACGTGTGTCTGTTTTCAAAGTGAAGCTTCCTGTCACATGACCTGGTGATGCCAGGAGTTGCCAGTGTGGGATGGTGGATTAAGTCCTGAGAGACTCCTGATTTAAATGTTGTCCCTATCAAGCTTTTCCTCAAACTGTTTGTTTTTCTGCTTCTGGCATCACTTACTTTCCAACATCGTTGGTGTGATTACGATAGGACATAAGAGGACATGCTCAATGTGAGAATAAAGGCACAGCACAGAGTTTCATAGTTGTTGTGGCTTCATTTGCACAAAACCAGTACCTACAAACCACATTGATAGTCCACATATGATAAAACCATCCCATGAAGCCTACCATGAGAAACTGCTACGTACTGTACATGTTATGGATGGACCCCTCACAGCCAGAAGACAGTTTAACACTCTTTATTTAATGATAGATACCAGGAGCAATTGTCTCACTGCCGGAGTAGTAGACAGGAAATCCTGAAAACCTGGTGTTGGGCTGGGAGTGACAGTTCACCCTCCTTGCCTCCAAATCAAATCAAATCAAATCAAACTTTATTTATATAGCACCTTTCATACATAAAAATAGCAACTCAAGGTGCTTTACAGAGAGTAAAATCCCCCAGAACCCCAACCCAAGAGCAGCAAGCCCACCCCCCACCCCTTCTCATCAAACACACACAACACAGAGGGTAAAAGCAAGTTAAAAGGACCAAGGAAAGACATTCTGGGGTCTTGTGGTGTAGGGAAACACTGAGATAAAACACTGTAAAACCAAATCTAAAACAATCTAAAAACCATCCCTGGGTATAAAAGTAATATTGCTAAGACCCATAAAATAAGAGAACCCGTGAGATAAGAGAATCAGAATGATAAAACAAATACATAAATGATAAATAAATAGAAGCTGAATACAGCCTGTGTATTAAGAATAAAGAAATGAATAAATACAATAGTAATAATAAAAGTAATAATTAAAATGCTAAACTAAAAAGGTGGGTCTTGAGTCTGTTTTTAAAAATATCCACACTAGGTGCTCCCCTCACGTCCTCAGGCAGGCTGTTCCACATACGAGGGCCGTAGAAATAAAAGGAGGACTCGCCGTGGGTTTTTGTTTTTACTCTGGGAACAGTTAAAAGGCCAGTACCAGAGGACCTGAGGGGTCTAGTGGGCTCATAAGATAAAAGCAAATCAGATAAATAAGGTGGGCTAAGAACATTAAGAGACTTAAAAACCAATAAAAGAATCTTAAAATCAATTCTGAGGCTGACGGGGAGCCAATGCAGAGACTCCAGCGTCAGCATCACTGGTGAACAAATGTGGATGAATGTTCGGTGGTGGTCAGAGAGGCTGTAGGCGTGGATTGGTGGGAAAGTTTCCGTCAGCCTGCCCCAGGGCAGCCGTAGCTACACAAGTAGCTCAGCATCATCAGGTATGAGTGAGGAATGGATGAATAATGGACACAATGTAAAGTGCTTAGTGAGCCTTGAAAGGCACTATTTAAATCTAATCTATTATTATTATTATTATTATTATTATTATTATTATTATTATTATTATTACATGTGTTTATGACCACACACAGAACTCTGAGGCTACTTTAGCAGCAGGATACTGACTTCAGGAAACTTGTAGACAATAACGTTTGGATCCATTTGCAAGACAGAAAAAAATCTTGTGTTTTTATCAACAGTGGAGAGAAAGCAGCACAGTGTAGAACTGCTTCAGTAAAAGTTAAAGTTAGCATGCTATTTCTGTAGCAAATGCAGCTAATTTATCATGTACATACTGTGCATTTGTGTCCAATTGCTCTAAAATATCATTTTGTGAATTACCAAGTACACAATCATTATTTGCAGAGAAGTATTAAGTGATGAAGGGAACATGTTAGCAAGCATTTTTTGCAATCATAAATCCAGCAGGCTCCAGTTGCATTTCTTTGGAGTACTTTTTCCCTCCATATGATATCCAGCAGTTCAGAGTGTGCCTTCCTTCGGCTGATAAATGCTCAAGAGCTAATCACTAATTGTGTCTGTGTGTCATGTCGTGGCTCAGTTGCAGCATGCAGCGTCATTTGGTTTTAGAGACTTTTCTGTAAGCTGTCAGGAAGCCATTACACTGTGACCTTGAAAACCAGTCAAACCAGTCAGTCAAAACACGCCCTTAGCTCTCTATGTTAGATCACTGTAAGCTGCCCCATCTGAGATCAGTAGTTTAAACTATGATATGGAAATGTTGACCACTGGAGCTTTGAGTAAATATAAAAAAAATACTTTCAGTCTTTACTTGTACATTTTTACCTTAATGACCAAATAATTCATCTTTGACTAACTGTTAATGAGAGAATCAGTAAATGTCCAGACTGTTTCTTTATAAAACTGCATTTTTTCTAAAAGCTTTGCTGAGTCACACGAACCGTCCTGACATAGATCTTTACAGAAGCAACCGAGATGCTGACCTGGAACAGATTCTTATCTCCATAGCTCTAACCAGCTAGCGCCTCTTTCAGTCCCTATTGTTTCAAGCTGAAACAGAGATGTATTGAAGCCTCTGTACAAAAGAACCGGTGCTCCTCTCTCTCACAATAGAAAAGCATGAGCCAGGGCTATCTTTACACACAAGCACCCTTTCTGACTTTAACTTCATTGGATTTTTTTGTTTCAGGACAGAGTGTATATCAAGCATGCCTTTGTGGCCCTGCAGTAGCGCGTAATGAATGCATGGCTAAAATTCTTGAGTGGCAGCAGTGGTTGGTTACGAGGAGGGAGGTAGGGAACATGGGGAGGAGAGGGGTGGACAGAGCGTGTTCTGAGTGAGAATCAGCCTGCATAGGTAGGGAGAAAGAAAGGTGAAGACAGAAACCAGGTCTGACCCCCCTTCACTAAACCAGATGACCTCTCTTCCAGTTTAATGTCAATTAGAAAGTTTCTTCCCTGGCAGATAAAGATCCTTCATTCACCGTTTTCTGTCTTTTCTTTACTTTACCAGGAAGTTTAGAAACAGTCCAGCATGTTTTTAGACTTAATTTTCTCCTCACAGTTCATAAAGTGGGAACGGGGCACTTTGGAGACCTGAACCGGTTGTATGAAAACCTCTAACATTTTCCTGCTTTGCTTCATCACAGATGACCTCTGCAGAGAACACATACTGAACTATGATCTGAGAGAGATCCATTTTCACCCTGAAAGTGTTTTTCTCTTCAGGAGAGCCTGAACTGTTTTCATTTGTACTGTGTGCCATTTTCCCCTCACCAGTAACACAGATCCAGACATTTACACATCTTAAAATTGAGTGTGGTCCCTTTAATTTGACTCCAAAACAGAGCTGGTAACTGCATTAAACCACAAGGTTTACATGTGCTGGCTGATAAAGGCACCAGCGAGTGAGGATATAATTAGATATATCATCTAAATAGGTATTGATTGTCTTTAGGGTGTTGCTGTTAGATGAAATGGTTAAGGTATAAAACTGCTTTAAAGATTAAATCAACCTGAGGTAAATTCAGAATGCGAAAAGTTAAAGACTTCAGTAGCCACAAGGTATGAGCTCAGGTTTAAAAATGTCCCATAGAGACATTTAAGGTCCAGTCAAGATAAATAAAGAACACAACCAAGCCATCAGATTTTATTCACAGTGAGGAGAGTGTAAGTTGGAAGGAAGGAGGTCAAGCAGGTGTTTGTATCTTCCTAGAAAAAGTCGCTCCACATTGTGAACTATGGTGCAGCTGGAGCTTTAGAGGTGCAGTCGTTGAAGGCCACGTTAACCCAGAGAGGCCTGATAAGGGAAAAGTTCACAGTCTTGCACCTGAGCAGGGCAGTCGCACAAGGTCAGGAAGCGTTTTCATCCCACAGACAGGTTTTATCTTTAAGGAGAGAGCGAGGAAGTGGCTGAGCACAGATTAAAGGCTCCTGGTATGCTTCTGTCTCCTCCTCTAATCAACCAATCAGGTGCAGGAATAGTGCTGAGTCAGCCGGTGGTTGCTGCTCACGTCTGAATGCAGCTGGGGGAGGAGGGCTTGGTGGTGGAAGAGAAGCCAGCCAGCCAGAGTCTGCAGTGGACTGCAGCAGCTTAGGTCTAACCTCATGGTAACGGCCACTCTGCTTCCATCATGGGGCTCAACCACCAACCCGATCTCCTCATGGACTTCCATTTAACACCACTTCCTCAATGCTCATTGCAGACTTTAACCATGATTGACCCTAAGTGTCTGTGCTAAGTTGGATAATATACACCCCACTTTTCCTCTGCCTCTAGTCACTTAATAATTAGTGGGAATAAATACAGTCAGCCACAGCAGATAAAGTTTACAGCCTACCAACAGGTCAACTTGTTTTCATTACTATGTGCCTTGCATTAAGCTAATTACCAACTGGCACATTTTCATCAGACGTGCACATGGGCCGTCAATGAGGCAGATCTTGCACTCCGAATGCATTATAAAAGATTACTGCAATTTTAAGAGGATTTTAATGGTTGTTTTGCAGCAGCAGCTCTCAGAACTGTCACAGGTTTCAGGCACAGTCAGCTGATGTGACAGGAAGTGATGCCTTGAGAGGTTTCCAAGGCCTTACCCCCCACGCTGCTGCACTGAATGGAGAGCAGCTGCCTGGTAGTAGGTCCATCACTTAGGGCCTACTTTTCCTGATAAGGAGAGAGGGAGAGCTCAGAGGAATACCAGGCCACGAGATGGAGACATGGCTGAGAGACTGATGGAGGTGTCAGGTCATACACCCCATCGCACTGAGTAAGAGCGACACAGTCCAGCGTTGGTCATAGTTGTTTTTACACGGACCGTGCATGGTGGTAGCCTGGCAGCAGCTCTGTTACACCACCTTTACGGTTTAAGCCTTTCCAGAGACACCACCCCTGTCCCGACCTTCCCATTATGACTACGTCCCTCTCTCCCTTTCAGTTAGTGTCCAGCTGTTCCTAACCCTCAACTCCTCCTCCCCACTGTCTCAATATAAGGCCAGGAATGCAGTGGACAGCACCATCCCAGAATAGACAAGTAGCTGCCCTATCTCCTGCCAAACAGTCAGCTTGATAGAGGGCACCTACAATCACAGCCAGACTCAGTGCATTCACAGGCAACACCCGACCCATATAAAGTCCACCCGCCTGAGCTCCTGAGCTGCTTATGATTGACCCTAAGTAAATGTGCAACACCTTTACTTATCGCAGGCTCGATCTTGGCGGCGCTGCCTTACAGCTGAAAGAGTGTTCACCAGTGAAGCCTTCAGCAGGCATGTGAACGAGGTTAATGATGCTGTTTGATGCCAGATCCGGGTGGAGGTGCACCAGGTGAAGGAGGGTTACCTATTTGATGAGTGTGTGGACACAGATTGCTGGAATAAATTGTGAGGGAGGGATTCTCTCCCTAGTCTAGTAAAAATCCTATTGCAAAAAGGATTCCATGTGTAGCTCTTTCTCCTCTGAAGCTGATATTCACGCTTGAACACACAGAAGCTTGCAAGGCAATACTAACTCTCACCATCTAACACCAACATCCATAGATCATTATCGGTGAAAGTGGTACATGCGTGGTTCACACTGGGGCCGTCCAGATCAGAAATAGATGAGTGATCCATACAGGTTGTATGCTTGGAAGCTCAATGCACACTGCAGTGCTGTGTGTTGCAGAGGTAGAACAACTGCAGCTCTGGGACAGAATTCAGGCCATGGAATCTTGTCCTCTCCTCCGTGTACTACTTCCCCCCACTCTCTCTCTCTTTCCAACTAATGTTTTATTTGAAATATCTGAGTCAAGGATGCATCCTCCTCATCAATTCCTCGGTCTCCTGGGTGACAAGTTTATTAAACACAACAGAGATGGATGGAAAGAAAAAGAAAGAGTGGCCATCTTTTTCCTCCTTACATGCACTGTCAGTATTTAAACCTTTTATATATGATTGTGTTTTCTAGAGAATGGTGGACAGCTTAATACGGGACTGTAATTATTCTCTGATACACATACTTGGTCATATAACCTTTACACCTTCCTGACTGCTGGAAATGTTGACTAATTTTACTCAAACTTGAAGAAACCCTGCTTTTTGGGGGAGAAGCAGAAGATTAATCTATTATTTCTACAGAATGGAGCTATTCAGGCAGCAGTTTGGTCTTTGATGTTTGATTAAGTCCAAACCTCCTGTACCGCATGTTTTACAGTTGAGGAAGGACCATCGTCCAGTAGGGTTCCCAAAAACATGATAGACTTTCCTGGAGAATTTCTTATAATTTAAAACTTGTAATTCACCCTGATAAGTAAAAGCTACATATCATAAGGAAAAAATAACAATTCCAGAAAAAAACTATAAACCTTCATTCTGTATGTAATCACCCAAAATCAGTATTTCTGCAGCCAACTGGCCTTCATGTTTTAATGTTTACTGCATCCTAATGACCCATCTGAAACACTCAAGGCAAAGAGTCCACACAAATTAAGACACTAAGGTTTACAAGAGCGTTTATGTGCTTTCTGATTGTCCTGCAGCTGTATTAGACTGTGCACTCAAACTGGTTAATTTTTGTTCAGTCTTCTCTCTGCCTTTGCAAAAAACCTATTTAACCTTTATGTTGTGGTAAGAAACATATCCACCATCATGCCTACAGTTAGAATTAACATGCCTGTGCAGAGAACAGGTGTAAAATATGAATTCCACACAGGATGACCAAACTTTATCTTTTGGGCCGACAGTGCAAATCATTACACCATCAGCTTTAATTTGGCCTACTAAGTTAAGTAGGCACCAGATAAGTTACGCTTATCTTGTGCCAGTCATCTTTCAGTGCTTTAAATATCGAAACATGTCCACAGCATTTACCTGAACAACTATTTCCTGAACCTTACAGTCAGGTCCACAATGTAGTCCTGCAGGACTTAGAAACCCGTCCAAAGTACCTAACACATCGATTTTTCAGGCTAACTGTAAACAGTGTATCCCATTATCCATTTGGATTAAATGGACGACAAATCACGGCCCTCATATGTTCACTAGGTGGTTGCTGGACAGGAAGAGGCCAGTGGGTTTATAACCTGGTAAATAACCTGGTTAATAATCTCATTGAGCTGGTTAATGACACTACTGACCTGGTTAATAACCCCAGTGACCTGGTTAGTAACACTACCGACCTGGTTAGTAACCCCACTGACCTGGTTAGTAACACTACTGACCTGGTTAATAACCCCATTGATCTGGTTAATGACACTACCGACCTGGTTAATAACCCCAGTGACCTGGTTAGTAACACTATTGACCTGGTTAATAACCCCATTGATCTGGTTGATAACCCCAGTAACCAGGTTAATTACCCCATTGACATGGTTAATACCACTACTGACCTAGTTAGTAACCCCACTGACCTGGTTAATAACCAACTGATCTGGTTAGTAACACTTCTGACCTGGTTAATAAGACCACTGACCTGTTAATAGTATCACTGATCAGGTAATAACACCACTGACCTGGTTAATAGTACCACTGACCAGGTAATAACACAATTGACCTGGTTACTAACACCACTGACCTGGTTAATAATACCACTGACCTATTAATAGTACCACTGACCTGGTAATAACACCACTGACCTGGTTAATAGTACCACTGATCAGGTAATAACACCATTGACCTGGTCACTAACACCACTGACCTGGAGAATAACACCACTGACCTGGGTAATAGTACCACTGACCAGGTAATAACACCACTGACCTGGTTAATAGTACCACTGACCAGGTAATAACACCATTGACCTGGTAAAAACACCACTGACCTGGTTAATAGTACCACTGACCAGGTAATAACACCATTGACCTGGTTAGTAACACTTCTGACCTGGTTAATAAGACCACTGACCTGTTAATAGTTTCACTGATCAGGTAATAACACCAGTGACCTGGTTAATAACACCACTGACCTGGAGAATAACACCACTGACCTGGGTAATAGTACCGCTGACCAGGTAATAACACCACTGACCTGGTTAATAGTACCACTGACCAGGTAATAACACAATTGACCTGGTTACTAACACCACTGACCTGGTTAATAATACCACTGACCTATTAATAGTACCACTGACCTGGTAATAACACCACTGACCTGGTTAATAGTACCACTGATCAGGTAATAACACCATTGACCTGGTCACTAACACCACTGACCTGGAGAATAACACCACTGACCTGGGTAATAGTACCACTGACCAGGTAATAACACCACTGACCTGGTTAATAGTACCACTGACCAGGTAATAACACCATTGACCTGGTAAAAACACCACTGACCTGGTTAATAGTACCACTGACCAGGTAATAACACCATTGACCTGGTTAGTAACACTTCTGACCTGGTTAATAAGACCACTGACCTGTTAATAGTTTCACTGATCAGGTAATAACACCAGTGACCTGGTTAATAACACCACTGACCTGGAGAATAACACCACTGACCTGGGTAATAGTACCGCTGACCAGGTAATAACACCACTGACCTGGTTAATAGTACCACTGACCAGGTAATAACACCATTGACCTGGTTAATAGTACCACTGACCAGGTAATAACACCATTGACCTGGTTACTAATACCACTGACCTATTAATAGTTCCACTGACCAGGTAATAACACCACTGACCTGGTTAATAAGACCAATGACCTGGTTAATAACTCCACTGCCCACCTTTAGACTCACCCTCAGATTTTGCCATTATGCCATCAGATAGACTTGCTCCATCCTCTTAGCATCTTAAAGGTTGCTGGCTGTATCTGGATGCAGCAGGAGGTCCTCAGCTTTAGAAGGTCCAGGATGTAGAGAGAATTTATTCCAGGGTTTTCCACTTTCTTTTTATCAACGACACCACCAGGATATTGGTCCGCACACATACATAGGACCAGACTGCATGCTAACTAAGTTCAGGAGTCACTAAATACCCATAAACCTGCTTTTACATCTCACTGTGTTATTATCTATTACCAAGTGTATCCCTGTTACATTGAGGACAAACAGGTCTGTTTGTGTTTGTTATTTTTCCCACCTCTGTCTGAGTCTACATGGCTTGTCAGTCTCAGGATATTTTATGGCTATTTTCAGGTATTTACTTATCAAAGTAGGGTCAACTGCCGAATCACAAGATGACATATACCATCAGTTGTGTGCTTTACAAAGACCTTTATCAAACTCGTGGAGAGTTTTCTTAAAATACTTCTTAAATACAACTTAGAACATATTTAAGAAGACTGATATGAAGACATTGATGAATGAGGCTCATTGATATCATACTAGAATGAAACTCCTCTAACCTCTGGATAATCTTGTTCTAGGACATATCTGTAACGGTTCAGCAAGCTGGACCACAAAAGATCAGGACAAAGGGTTGGGTAAGAAAACAGGTTTATTATAAGAGACTGAATACTGCTCAGGAAATCCGGGTCTGGAGACGTCACCCACTGGCCTGTGAGAATAGGAGATCAAGGTGAGCAAAAGCGTGGCAAAAATGGGGATGTAAGAATAACGACGTCTTACGTACCGGCCAAGGAGAGGAAGGACGCAGGGGGGAATCGCTGTACCGGGAGGACGGTGAGAGATCCACTGGAGCTGTGGTGATGTGAAGAGTGAGACAAGGCTGGTGGCAAAAACTGAAGGGGAAAAACAGTTAGATTGGCCTAAGAGCCCTGAGGTCCACTGAATCCTCTGGGGAGGAGATAGAGGACAGGTAATGTTAGGAGGAATCTCCAAGATCACATCCACATCCAGATCCTAGTCCAAAGTCCTGTATCCAGTATCCAAACAAATAATCCAGTAATCCAAATCCAATAATCAAATCCAAAGACAGTCCAAGGGTCAATGCACAGGCAGGATCCAAACAATAGACAGCAGAGTTACCAGACAGGGGGCAGGCAGAATCAGGTTATCCAGGTCCAAAAACGGGTCGAAGATCAGGAAACAGGTTAGCAAACAGGAACTCAGGGCTGGAAGCGTGCAGGGTTAAACCGAGACGATCTGGCAAAGGAGTGGTGCAGTGCACTGGTATATAAAGCAAGCAGCGCAGGTGGAGCGCATCAGCAATCAGGAGCGCACCGGAGGAAAGATGCCTTCAGGGACAGCTGGGAGACTCTAACCACAGGCAACCGCCGTGACACATATCCTCATGCAAACGATCAGAAACTCTGACTTTATTTCCATCCCTGGTTTGCAGTAACATAGGATGATACTTTTTAACTTTGCCGAGTTGCTGCAACAGAAAATGAACAAAACCAACTGAGCTGAACTGAATGTAGTTGCTTTTATATTTTACTAGCAAAACATTGAAGTGTAGGATATATCTGATTTGAATATAGAAAATCCTAATCAACAGAAAATAAGGAATGGATGAATTTTATTGTCATTGCAGAACAATTACATCAATTTACAGAAAAATTTTTAGATCCCAGGCTCTCCTAACAAAAGAATGTAAACTACAATAAAATAGTCAAACACAAAAACAAGAATACTACAAATAAGTTATACAATAAAATATATAATAAGCAATAAGAAGGCGTTATTTAAAGGTGGCGTTGCTGCTGACAGCATTTAGAAGTCTTATGTTCTGCAGTATGAAGCCGTCCCTGAGATGGTGGGACGAGCTTGAATGCTGCCAAACCGTCGGTCAGACGGTAGCAGACTAAACAGTTTGTAACTGGGGTGTCTGGGGTTCTTAATGATTTTGGTGGCCTTCCTCCTACACCGCTGGGTGTAGAGGTCCTCTGTGGATGGCAGGACCGTCCCAGTTTTCACCACCCTCTGTAGAGCCTTGCAGTGGAGGGCGGTGCAGCTGCTGTACCAGGTGGTGATGCAGCCAGTCAGGATGCTTTCTATGGTGCAGAGTTGCAGACTGTCCTTCAGTCCATGTTGAGCCTCCGTAGCCTGCAGAGGAAGAAGAGTCTCTGTCTGGCTGTAATAAAGTCCAGGTGAGGTCCTCACTGATGTGAAACCCAAGGAACCTGAAGCTGTTGAATATTTCCACCGTAGCCACGTTGATGGAAAGGGGGGTGTGTTCCTCCCTCTGCCTCCTCCTGAAATTCACAATCAGTTCCTTAGTTTTGTTGACGTTAAGATGAAGATTGTTGTCCTGGCACCAAGATGTCAGGCCCCTGACCTTCTCTCTGTAGGCCGTCTCGTCATTACCGGCGATCAGGCCAATGATGGTCATATCATCAGCAAATTTAACACAGCCCTGGGGGGCACCGGTGTTCAGAGTAAGGGTGGAGGAGGTGGTGCCACCCATCCACACCGCCTGTGGTCTGCCTGTCAAGAAGTTCTTGATCAAGTCACAGAGGGTGCTGTTGAGCCTGAGGTCTCTGAGCTTGGTGACAAGTTTGGAGGGCACAATGGTGTTAAACACTGAGCTGTAGTCAATAAACAGCATCTCACATATGTGTTCATCTGGTCCAAATGGGAAAGGGCAGTGTGGAGGGTGAAGGTGATGGCATCTTCAGTTAACAGTCACTTATGGAGAGAAAAAAAATCCAAATAGAAAATGTCAATACCCGGGATTCCGAGGCCAAGACTCTACTTAAACAGTTTATTTCCTAATGATTAAATAATTAGCTGGGCTAATTGAACCAGGAAATAAATGAGTTGCTTCAAGGAGAAGCAGAGCTATGCAGCTAGCAGGAAGACTGCTGACTCCATCATATCTGAGCAACCAGCCGTGCAGATGTGCAGACGAGCAGCCATGCAGTGATGGGCTAGGCCACCTCATCCGCTGGCCAGAAAGAATCTGCAGTGAAAATGAGCTCAGAGAGGGGAGGAAACGGGAGAATGGAGGAGAGGAGATGGGAGAAGGAGGGAGAGGGGACGGGAGAAGGAAGGAGAAGAGATGGGAGAAGGAGCGAGAGCTGGAGGTCAATGAAAGTTAACTTTCCTGCTGCTCTGTCCTCTGGCTTCATTAGCAGTATTGGCAGTTTGGTGATGAATTCATTGTTTTCTCAGCTTTGTCTGCAACCATCGTTTATTTTCTTTCTCATCTCTTCAGGTCCTTTTCCCAGTTTTTCTCTTCTCTTTTTCATCCCTGACATGGCTTGTTATTCTCCTTTCTCTATCTCTCCAACCCCCATGCTGCTCTTCTTCATTTTTCTCTTCTTTAAATCCAAACCATTTGTGTTTATTTTAGCTTCTTTTAAACACGATTTCTTCAACTGATCGGTGCCAGCCTGCCGATGTTGTGAATTTTGTGTGGAAAAACTCTTCTCCTCTGACTGCCTCCCTCTGGCTTTGTCTCTTTCAGGTTCCCCTCCAGATTTCTCCCTTCGTTTCCTCCGACTTGCCCCAAGAATGCTTTGCTAAAGCTGGTAAAATGGAACCAAATCAACTGTTCAATGGATTTGGTCCCCTTCAACCAGCTGTAGCTGTGCATTGATCACTCCGCACATCTGACAGGACAAACACGTGGATGGAAGAGTGATGGAAACAACTGAGCTAATTCAGTGGGAAAATGAAGCTTAATTTACTGGGCATGTAAAGTTCTCCACGGATAACACGGATCTCTTCAGTGGATTTATCTGAACAGATGGAGGCCGGTGAGTGTTTCTAGGAATCTTGTAGTAATGCTGGGAATTCCTGGTTTCATTGTAGAGTGTAAAACATAAATGTGCGTTCCTGACATGTGATGCACACGGTTGATCAATAAAGCTTGCTGTGAAGTTCTGCTGAACTGGTTTTTGCTGAGTTTACTGGGGGGTGTTTGGGTCTGACTTTCCACCCATCAGTGAGGTAAACGGCCCAGCATGATGATCATATTCATTCTTTTAGAGTTTTATATAAACTAGAAGCTGCATGAAGATGATGATGCTGTGTCTCATAACACTGACCTCAGATCAGTAAAACCAAACCTCATCTGACCCTAAATGATTTCACTCTGGACCAAATCTGACTGGATTAACTGGTGAAAGTTATGGTTTTTATCCTGCTGCTGTTGGAAAATGAATATTTGTTTGACTAGAATGAAGTGCAGGTGCTGTAAAGATGTCCGCCACCAAGCGATGAGTCACCAGGAAAAATGCCGTCTTACATTTTCATCAAACCCAGAGGACTCGGTCTACAGGTCACGTGTGCCTATTTCAGTTTTTAATTCTCTCTTTTTGGGATTTTGACGCAACTTTTGAACATGAGCTTCATCAGGTAACTAAAGCTAGTTTGGTTCATGTGAATTGAGTCTTAACTGAGAGGCCGGAGCTTCTGCAGGAACCAGCTCTGTTTTTAATCACAGTCGTTGGCTCGTAGTAGCTCCATCTGATAACGTGGTCGTTCTCACATCTGGCATTGAACCGGATGCTGTCTTTGTGTCCAGGGAATCTGGGTGTTTTGTGGTGAAATGTGTTGAGTTAAAGTGGTCTCCCTGTTTCCGCAGAGCTCTTGTGGATCTTCTGATCACAGTTAAAACAACATGTGCATGCTGTCTGAGCTTTTTTACTTCTTCTTCCTTCTTGTTATGAAGTCTGTTTTCTTTAGATGCTTCTTTTATTTTCAGACCTTCTCCTGGAAACAATGAAGTCTCCCGGGACAACAGTCCTGGTTTTCAAAGGATTCTTGGCCTTTATTTAACAGTATCTGGACAGGAAAGGAGTGAGAGAGACGGCGCGGTATGACCTGCAGCAGAGAGCCCCAGGCCGGGAATCGAACGTGGACCAGTGGCACAGAGGAGCTGTAGCCTCCGTACATGGGGTGCTGCCCCTGCTTTCCCTTCTGTACTTCTAATCCACCTATTTTCAGGTGTTTCCTGTGCTAAATTCTGGATTAGTTCACGTCTTTAAATGTAATGAAAGCTGTTGGTGAAGAAAATGAAAATAAATCCTCTCGTGTTTAAAATCGGCTCATTTTCTTTTTTTCCAGCAATTTAAATTATTTATGTAATATTTTGTTATAAAATCTGGTCTGATGGATTTGTCTCCACAATAGTTCAAGCTACAGTTCATTCAGGACATTAAAGAACATTTTACTGGCTAATTTTTGTTTGTTGTTCCCTTTGACTAAAATCCACAATGCTTTAACTTCTACAAATGATTCTCTATCAGTATGTCAGTTACCACTACGAGATGATTTAAAACTACTGTGTAGCGTATGTTAGTGCGGAGCAGCTGCCAGGCCGAGCGTTCAGGCTAAAGATGGATGAATCCAGCATCTCAGCGCTGGTTCCCATAGTTAGAAACATGGGAATCTGAAAACTTTGAGCAGGAAATGTTATTGGGAAGTAAAAGGGATTTTTGTTTTTAAACTACTTTTTAAATTTTTTTTCAATGAATTAATTGTGCAGATCCAACAAAACAAATTTTGGTTTTTCATCCAAAATGCAGTTTCACCATGTTTACGCCCAGTTGACACATTTGGAAACTAATCTAACTTTACACTGTTAAACATGACATATTCCAGCAACTGGGTGAAAAATACAAACAAACAAAAAAAAAAAAAAACCAAACAAATAAAACTGCATTAAAATGCATGATAAGAAGCCCTTAGGTTTCCTTTTATAAAGAAATTTCTGTTCTTGGAAGACCTTCTTGTCATGCTGTCCCGGCATACTGTTACCCTACATTGATACCCGTCTAACACCACCTTTTCACAATTTCTGTAAACTAACTATAAAGTTAAATATCCTAATTTTCTAGGGTGTCTGGAATTGCTCAGTTGCCTCAACTTCCGACTCCCATTCAGACAGGAGTGAGAATCCAGGGGCAGGAATGAGGTGCACTGCCATGACAGTGTCAGACGTCACCTGATCCAATGAGGTCTACATCACATGCTGAGGAACCAGCTGGGCGTGAACGTGATTAAACTGGAAAGGAAAGCATTTCATTTGGGTGGAAATTATTTCCATCATTTTATCATCAAAGCGGTTATTTTCCTTGTGGGAAACATGTTAAATGTCAGGAGAAAATAAATGAAGACTTCTTCTCCAGATGACCAGTCGCATCATGAGCAGCACACGGAAATGAACAAGGTTAATTCTTGTTGTTGTTTAAAATTGTGCTGAAAATCAGAAAACTAACGAATGCTGTGGTTATGAGAAGGACATTTCCACCGTGGCCAGTTCCAGGTTTTTCTGCTGTGGAGCAGAGTTTCCTCATCATATTTCCATAAAACTGCAAAAGTAAGTTATTACAGTAACAGCCACTTTTGGTTTGGCTAGAATAGTTGTTTCTCAACGGATGGCATTTAACTCACCTGGATAAACTGGGTTAATTAAACGGGCACAGCAACCTGTCCTTTCAGACCTTAATATAGTAGCTGTACTCTTCTATCCTCCACCTATATACTCTTCTCCTCCACCGTTTACCCTCTTCTCCTCCAGCTTCATCCTCTTCTCCTCCACCTTCATCCTCTATCATCCACCTTCATCCTCTTCCCCTCCACCTTCATCCTCTATCCTCCATCTTCATTCTCTGCTCCTTCACCATCATCCTCTTCTCCTCCACCTATATACTCTTCTCCTCCAGCTTCAACCTCTTCTCCTCCACCTTCACCCTCTTCTCCTCCACCTTCATGCTCTATCCTCCACAGTTTACCCTCTGTCCTCCACCATCATCCTGTTCTCCGCCACCATCATCCTCCTCCATCTTCATCCTCTTCTCTCCACATTCATCCTCTATCCTCCACCTTCATCCTCTATCTTCCACATTCATCCTCTATCCTCGACCTTCATCCTCTTCTCCTCCACCATTTACCCTCTTCTCCTCCAGCTTCATCCTCTTCTCCTCCACCTATATACTCGTCTCCTCCAACTTCACTCTCTATCCTCCACCATCATCCTCTTCTCCTCCACCGTTTACCCTCTTCTCCTCCAGCTTCATCCTTTTCTCCTCCACCTATATACTCGTCTCCTTCACCTTCATCCTCTTCTCCTCCAACTTCACTCTCTATCCTCCACCATCATCCTCTTCTCCTCCACCATTTACCCTCTTCTCCTCCAGCTTCGTCCTCTTCTCCTACACCTTCATCCTCTTCTCCTCCAACTTCACTCTCTATCCTCCACCATCATCCTCTTCTCCTCCACCGTTTACCCTCTTCTCCTCCACCTTCATCCTCTATCCTCCAGCTTCATCCTTTATCCTCCATTTCATTCTCTGCTCCTTCACCATCATCCTCTTCTCCTCAACCGTCAACCTCTTCTCCTCTACCTTCACCCTCTTCTCCTCCACTGTCATCCTCCTTCATCTTCATCCCCTTCTCTCCACCTTCATCCTCTATCTTGCACCTTCTTCCTCTATCCTCCACCTTGATTCTCTTCTCCTCCACCTTCATCCTCTTCTCCTCCATCTTCATCCTATTCTCCTCCACCTATATACTCTTCTCCTCCACCGTTTACCCTCTTCTCCTCCAGCTTCATCCTCTTCTCCTCCACCTTCATCCTCTATCATCCACCTTCATCTTCTTCCCCTCCACCTTCATCCTCTATCCTCCATCTTCATTCTCTGCTCCTTCACCATCATCCTCTTCTCCTCCACCTATATACTCTTCTCCTCCACCTTGATTCTCTTCTCCTCCACCTTCATGCTCTATCCTCCACCTTCACCCTCTTCTCCTCCACCTTCATCCTCTATCCTCCAGCTTCATCCTTTATCCTCCATTTCATTCTCTGCTCCTTCACCATCATCCTCTTCTCCTCAACCGTCAACCTCTTCTCCTCTAACTTCACCCTCTTCTCCTCCACCGTCATCCTCCTTCATCTTCATCCTCTTCTCTCCACCTTCATCCTCTATCTTCCACCTTCGTCCTCTATCCTCCACCTTGATTCTCTTCTCCTCCACCTTCATCCTCTTTTCCTCCAGCTTCAACCTCTTCTCCTCCACCTTCACCCTCTTCTCCTCCACCTTCACCCTCTATCCTCCATCTTCATCCTCTTCTCCTCCACCTATATACTCTTCTCCTCCACCTTCATCCTCTATCATCCACCTTCACTCTCTTCCCCTCCACCTTCATCCTCTATCCTCCATCTTCATTCTCTGCTCCTTCACCATCATCCTCTTCTCCTCCACCTATATACTCTTCTCCTCCACCGTCAGCCTCTTCTCCTCCACCTTCACCCTCTGTCCTCCACCATCATCCTGTTCTCCGCCACCGTCATCCTCCTCCATCTTCATCCTCTTCTCTCCACATTCATCCGCTATCCTCCACCTTCATCCTCTATCTTCCACATTCATCCTCTATCCTCGCCCTTCATCCTCTTCTCCTCCACCTATATACTCGTCTCCTTCACCTTCATCCTCTTCTCCTACACCTTCATCCTCTTCTCCTCCAACTTCACTCTCTATCCTCCACCATCATCCTCTTCTCCTCCACTTTCATCCTCTTCTCCTCCACCTTCATCCTGTTCTTCTCCACCATCAACCTCTTCTCCTCCACCTTCAGCCTCTATCCTCCAGCTTCATCCTTTATCCTCCATTTCATTCTCTTCTCCTCCACCACTCTTCTCCTCAACCGTCAACCTCTTTTCCTCCACCGTCATCCTCCTTCATCTTCATCCTCTTCTCTCCACCTTCATCCTCTATCTTCCACCTTCTTCCTCTATCCTCCACCTTGATTCTCTTCTCCTCCATCTTCATCCTCTTCTCCTCCAACTTCACCCTCTATCCTCCACCATCATCCTCTTCTCCTCCACCATTTACCCTCTTCTCCTCCAGCTTCATCCTCTTCTCCTCCACCTTCATCCTCTATCATCCACCTTCATCCTCTTCCCCTCCACCTTCATCCTCTATCCTCCATCTTCATTCTCTGCTCCTTCACCATCATCCTCTTCTCCTCCACCTATATACTCTTCTCCTCCACCTTGATTCTGTTCTCCTCCACCTTCATGCTCTATCCTCCACCTTCACCCTCTTCTCCTCCACCTTCATCCTCTATCCTCCATCTTCAATCTCTGCTCCTTCACCATCATCCTCTTCTCCTCCACCTATATACTCTTCTCCTCCACCTTCATTCTCTTCTCTTCCACCTTCATGCTCTATCCTCCACCTTCACCCTCTTCTCCTCCACCTTCATCCTCTATCCTCCATCTTCAATCTCTGCTCCTTCACCATCATCCTCTTCTCCTCCACCTATATACTCTTCTCCTCCACCTTGATTCTCTTCTCCTCCACCTTCATGCTCTATCCTCCACCTTCACCCTCTTCTCCTCCACCTTCATGCTGTATCCTCCGTCTTCATCCTCTTTCCTCCATCTTCATCCACTTTCCTCAATCTTCATCCTCTTCTCCTCCACCTTCAACCTCTTCTCATCGACATTCATCCTCTATCCTCCACCTTCATCATCTTCACCTCCACCGTCAACCTCTTCTCCGCCATCTTCACCCTCTTCTCCTCCACCTTCATCCTCCGTCCTTCACCCTAATCCTCTTCTCCTCCACCCTTTGCCCTCTTCTCCTCCATCTTCATCCTCTTCTCCTCCACCTATATACTCTTCTCCTCCACCGTCAACCTCTTCACCTCCACTGTCAACCTCTTCTCCTCCATCTTCATCCTCTTCTCTTTCACCATCATCCTCTTCTTCTCCAACTTCACCCTTTTCTCCTCCACCTTCTTCCTCTATCCTCCACCTTCTCCGTCTTCTCCTCCACCTTCATCCTTCGTCCTTCACCTTAATGCTGTTTTCCTCCACCCTTTGCCCTCTTCTCCTCCATCTTCATTCTCTTCTCCTCCACCTATATACTCTTCTCCTCCACCGTCAACCTCTTCTCTTCCATCTTCATCCTCTTCTCTTTCACCATCATCCTCTTCTCCTCCATCTTCATCCTCTTCTCTTTCACCATCATCCTCTTCTCCTCCAACTTCTCCCTCTTCTCCTCCACCTTCATCCTCCGTCCTTCACCTTAATCCTCTTCTCCTCCACCCTTTGCCCTCTTCTCCTCCACCGTCAACCTCTTGTCCTCCATCTTCATCCTCTTCTCTTCCACCGTCATCCTCTTCACCTCCACCATCGACCTCTTCTCCTCCCACTTCATCCTCTTCTCCTTCACCATTAACCTCTTCTCCACCTTCAACCTCTTCTCCTCCATCGTCAACCTCTTCCATCTTCATCCTCTTCTCCACCATGTCACCATCTTTCCTCCACCTTCACCCTCTTCTCCTCCATCTCAATCCTCTTCTCCTCTACCTATATACTCTTCTCCTCCACCATCACCCTCTTCTCCTCCACCTTCGTCCTCTTCTCCTCCACCTTCATCCTCTTCTCCACCGTCAACCTCATCTCCTTCACCTTTACCCACTTCTCCTCCACCTTCATCCTCTATCCTCCACCTTCATCATCTTCTCCTCCTTCTTCATCCTCCACCTTCATCCGCTTCTCCTCCACGTCACACTCAGCTCCTCCATCTTCACCCTCTTCTCCTTCACCATCACCCGCTTCTTTTCCACCTTCATCCTCTTCTCCTCCACCTACATCCTCTTCTCCTCCACCGTCTCCCTCTTCTCCTACACCTTCATCCTCTATCCTCCATCTTCATCCTCTTTTCCTTCACCTTCATCAGCTTCTCCTCCACCATCACCCTCTTCTCCTCCACCTTCACCCTCTTTTCCTCCACCTTCATCCTCTTCTCCTCCACCTTCATCGTATTCTGCTCCACCGTCACCCTCTTCTCCTCCATCTTCACCCTCTTCTCCTTCACCGTCACCCGCTTCTTTTCCACCTTCATCCTCTATCCTCCATCTTCATCCTCTTTTCCTTCACCTTCATCCTCTTCTCCTCCACCGTCACCCTCTTCTTCTCCACCTTCACCCTCTTTTCCTCCACCTTCATCCTCTTCTCCTCCACCGTCACCCTCTTCTCTTCTATCTTCATCCTCTTCTTCTCCACTGTCACCCTCTTTCCTCCACCTTCACTCTCTTCTCCTCCATCTTCATCCTCTTCTCCTCCACCTTCATCCTCTTCTCCTCCACCGTCACAAAATGCTGATGTGGAATCACAGAAACTGGAAATCATAGCAGTACCCTGAGTGGGAAACCGGAAGACCGAACAAAACGCTGCCATGGAAATGGTGAAACCATGCAAAACCCTCATGTGAAAATGGGAAAACCGAGTAGAATACTGACCCGGCAACAGGAAGAAAAAACAGGAAAACTTAGCAAAATGCCTACATTAAAAACTGTGCAGAATCCGGAAATGGAAACAGAAAGACCAAACAGAACCATGACGTGAAAATGTGGTAAACGAAAAGAACACAGCCATGGAAACGGAAAAACCGAGAGGAACCCTGACGGGAAAACAGGAAAACTACGCACAAATCTGACATTGCAAACTGAGCAGAATCCTGACATGGGAACATGGAAACTGAACCGAACGCAGCCATGAAATGGGGAAACGGAGCAGAATCCAGACCTGGAATAGAGAAAACAAAACACTTCCCATGTAAAATGGTGAAAGTAAATAAAACACTGATGTAGAAATGGGAAAACCAATGATATGTTTCCAGGGATAAATCTTTTCCATTTTCATGATATCCTGTCCAAAGTTTACATTTTCATGCTGGAAAATCGCCACAAACAGCCAATAAAATGTATAAGTTCAGGTAGATTTTTAGGGTAAATTAGGGATGACCAAGCTGCTGCAGATGATACCGGCTCACACACACGTGATAGCGTTGCCCTTTGCTGTACATGGATTTATTTCATATGCTGCTTACATGGAGCAGCGTGCCAAGCTGCATGTGGCAGTGGCAGACTTTTAATATAGGAAATGAGATGGAGGTTAAAGGGATCAAGAAAGGTGGCGACGTCAGCAGAGCGCAAGCAGCTGTTTACCGCAACTGTGTGTGTGTGTGTTAGTGTGTGCGTGTACGTGTGTGCGTGCGTGTGCGTGTGTGTGTGTGTGTGTGGTGCCAGGCCTCATCATTTGCGCTGTATTGATGTCAGAACAGCTGACAGGACAGGATCCCGAGGAAGGACCTTCTTTCCTCAACTTTTCTTCTCTTCCTCTCCTTCCTGTTGACTCTCTCTGCCTTCTCTGCAGTAGTGATGCACATGACAGGAGCTAGCACCCCAAATTTCTCACGTCCAAAATGTCTGGTTTGTGAAAGACCTGCCACTGACTTTCTATTCATTCGTCACAGATCTGCCAATCTCATGTGGATGTTTTCTCCATAGATGTCCATTAATAAAAAGAAACACCTAAAATATGTAAATTTCTTTTTGCTGTGTCATGAATTTTTAATCTATAAAGGTTGGACTCCTCAAACCGAAGCAGTCACATCTGCGGCTTTATCATAAAACGACTAACTAAAGGCGCTTTACTGAAACTCTTCCCCACTTTCTGGTTGCTTTTTAAATGAAAAAAACATCACTGCAGCTGGAAAATTGTTGTGGTTCAAGCTAAAATACATTCTTTTTACGATGCAACTGTCCCCATCATGGACTCTGCTTAACAGGTTGCTATAGTTACTAAACATTACAAGTTATAACAAAGCTTGATCATTTTCTTGTTCATTTAAGGCTGCATTAACACATGATTAGGATTTCAGTTTCAGGTAGTGTGTACTTCAATCAGTTCAACCAGTTTAGCTGTTTTGTAGTCTGCTTCCTGAACTTGCTGCCACACCCTCTCTCTGACCACTTTACTATCAACAACAAGACCACCGAAGCCAGAAAAATCAAGAAACTTATGATTAGAAATTAACTGCAGTTCAGGTGCAATACTTTTTCATACAGTGTAACAGTCATAAACCAGAGAAACTGCAGCCGTATGTATTGTATCTTTTATACATACTGCAATAAGGATGTTCAGGTGTAACACCGGGGTTGTGTTGCACCACCGTCAATGAATGCAGGACATCTGCCTCAGATAACTTGACAGACACAACTACAAAAAATGTTTTGAAAGACTAATAATTCCTAAGAGGCATAAGAGATTGCCAAATTGAGTTTTGGTGTGGTATGATTCAGTAGAAAGGGTTTTTAAAACATAATATTCCCATCATTTGAATATTTCACAAAAAATAGATGTAAAATGCAACCACCATCATCTCTTTGTTCCATCAGCAAAATACAAAAAAAGCAAAAGAAAAAAATGCTTGTATTTGAGAATTACTGATGTTTTAAACTCACACATGTGAAGCATGACAAGCCCCATCCATATAGGGGTGTTTCACTCTAATCAAGAGCATAACTGTTTGATTTGGGAGAAAGATTTCTGGTTGTCATGTTTAAATATAATTATTCTCTCTCTCTGAACTCTGCTCTCACACAGTAAGTCCCACTGGATAATAAAAGCCTAATATCCAGAGTGATCCAAGAGTATGCAAGTTTACGTATCTACCACATATCCAAAATGTTTCTGGGGATATACGGAAAGATCAGATCAGACATACAGATCCCTGTATAGAATACCCTCCGGATACACATCTATGATAGATCTTATGGCATATCCTCCCGATCTTATCCATGATTTACTCAACTCATTGACAGCTTAAACCTTTTGCCCTCCCCAGATTTTGAGCTTTCTTGTGACCCACAAAACACAGTGTCCACACATAAAAACTGCAATAAAACTTTGTTTTTCATAAATCTTTTAAACAACTTCCATCATGCTGAAAAGTACCAAACATTTGATCACTTTTGGGATTTTAAACATTCTAATATGCTCTATTATTGGCAGCGGTGGGGGGGGGGGGTTCATGCATGAGGCTCCAGGGTTCAATCCCGGGCAACTGCAGCTCCAAGGAGGGCATAAGCCAGTGCTCTCCGAAGGCCGGCGTAAAACATGTGCCAAATGATTGTGCAAATACATCATTCGAGTTCCATACTGGGTCAAGTAAAAGTGGATGATTCGCTGTGGCGACCCTGAAGGAAAAAAGCTGAAAGGGAAGAAGAAGAAATTTGTTTAATTATTTGATTTACTAAAACACACATCATTAAATATTTTTGTACAAAAAATAGTGACCTGATGGGGCTTTGGTGGTAATTAAAGTGTCAGAGATTAGAAATTCTCTGTTTTTGCTAGTTATACTATGGCATCATGGAACCACCAGGGGGTGCTAAGAGTCATCTCTTTGCATGTGGGTGAAATTATTTCTGATTATCAAAATACTGATTCAGATGTTTATTTGGAACTTATTTCACACATACACAGAAAATAATCTTGGTGTCCCATGGTGGTACAAAAGCTCCATGAGAAAACTCTCCATAACCAGACGAAGTATCTGATACTGCATAAAAAATACTAATGACATCAAATCAATGTTGTTGCTCATCAAAGTCCCATCCCTATAATATTTATCTTACAGAAAATTTTAATAAACAATAAATTATTCAAATAATTAAACTGTGATTAGAAGGATTACAATTCTAAATAAAAAAAATATTTATAAAAAGATTGAATGGAAATATTGCTGAATCCCCGTTATATTGGGACCAAGGCGGCCCATGGGATCACAAACTGTGCCGTAGGCACCCAACTACTCAGAGCAGGTTCCATTCTTCAGCAGTGGAGCTGGTATTCTGCCGACAACACCAAAAATGCCACACATGGTCCTTTCGGTACCAGAACAAACTTCCACTGCTGAAAGAATAAATGACAATCTGCCCAGTCTGATTTGAGTTCTTTTTATTTGGCAGTCTTGAGCTTAGGTAGTTTTCTTTCCCTTAAAAAAAAAACGATCTAAAAGAATGTTCAAGTCAACAATAAAAAGGGGTGATGGAACCAAAGATGAACAGTGCTCCTCCTGCAGCCAGAATGAGGGTGTGTCCTCTCCGAAGCGTCCAGGTGTCCAAAACTCTGCCTGATAATCCGCTGCAGCCGGTCCGTTGCTGCCAAAAAGAAAAGTAGAGGTGTTAAAATACTCTTCACACAGACGAGCAGCCCACCTGTACAACAGTTAGTGTGTCAACGTCCCTGTACACTCATCTGTTTAGTGCATTGCTCCATCTCTTTTTACTCCAGGCAGGGATGCTTCCTGCGTCAAGTTGCTCAGCGGTCGACCCGTTGCCGTCTGCTCCAGTCAGACTCCCCTCTGCTGCTGCCGCCTGCTCTCAGTGTGTCTTGCTTCAGCGCACCTTTGCTCTCCCTCATTCCACACCTATCCTGCTTTTTATGCAATCAATTTCCCGCCACATCAGGGTGAGGACGACTGCCAGGTGTCGCTCGTAGTTGCTTTTCATTTTCACACCCCAAACTAATCTAACAGAGCAAACGAAGAAGTGCACAACCAAACACAGCTATAATTAACTATACAATGAAAATGGGACGAGCCTTATTAGTTTGTCTGGTTGACACTACTGCAGAGTATAAAATACACATGAGGGGAATAGAAACCGGATTTAAAAAATTACTGCCACTTTGAAGGACAAGGTGCTGGACCCAACATCCCCCAACAGTCCCAGCAAAGCAGCCACCCACTCTCCCCCAATGCAATAGGCGGTGGGGCCTCTCACCTTCATGGTCCCTCCACCCTCACCACACCAATACCTCTCTCTGTCTAGTAGAGAGATTTTTGCATCCATTGGCTTATTGGTTTATTTTCTATAGATGTGGACTTCTCTATAATTCTGTAATTAATATTAAAATTAATTTATATTTTCTGAAGCCCAGCTGGGAAGATTGTTCTCTGCATTTAACCCACCGTAGTTATACTAGAAGTCATATTCCAGCACCTGGGGAGCAGTTGGGGTTATGCCCTGTAAGTTTAGTTTATATTCTGTTTATTTTTTTCTGCTCTTTGTTCTCTTTTATTGCTTTTGCACCATCACCCCAAAACAAATCCATTTATGTGCAAATTTGCTTGGCAGTAAACACCCATTCTGATTCTGAAACAGTTTGTCAGAAATGATGAATAAAAATAGAAAATAACATGAAGTAGCCATTCAACATCCAAGTCATGAGCTTTGTTTCTTAAAAGATAAAATTCCATCCATCCATTTTCTTCCACTTATCCGGAGTCAGGGCCCGGGGGCAGCTGCCTAAGCAGGGAAACCCAGACTTCCCTCTCCCTGGCCACATTCACCAGCTCATCCAGAGGGATCCCGGGGGCGTTCCCAGGCCAGCCGAGAGATGTAGTCCGTCCAGCGTGTCCTGGGTCTTCCCCGGGGCCTCCTTCTGGTGGGACGTGCCCGGAACGCCTCACCAGGGAGGCGTCCAGGAGGCATCCTGACCAGATGCCCGAGCCACCTCATCTGGCACCTCTCGATGTGGAGGAGCAGCAACTCTACTCTGAGCCCCACCCGGATCACCGAGCTTCTCACCCTATCTCTAAGGGAGAGCCCGCAATTTTGTTCTTTCGGTCACTACCCACAGCTCGTGACCATAGGTGAGGGTAGGAACATAGATCAACCGGTAAATCGAGAGCTTTGCCTTTCTGCTCAGCTCCTTCTTCACCACGACAGACCGATGCAGAGTCCACATCACTGCAGACGCAGCACCGATCCGCCTGTCGATCTCCCGCTCCATCCTTCCCTCACTCCTCAGCAAGACATCGAGATACCTGAACTCCTCCTCTTGGGGCAGGACCCTGTGGCAGACCCGGAGAGAACACTCCACCGTTTTCCGGCTGAGGACCATGGTCTCAGACTTGGAGGTGCTCATTCTCATCCCAGCCGCTTTACACTCGGCTGCAAATCGCTCCAGTGAGAGCTGAAGATCACAGCCCGAAGAAGCCAAGAGAACCACATCATCTACAAAGAGCAGAGACCCAATCCTGAGGCCACCAAACCGGATCCCCTCAACACCTCGGCTGCACCTAGAAATTCTGTCCATAGAAGTTATGAACAGAATCGGTGACAGAGGGCAGGCTTGGCGGAGTTCAACCCCCACTGGAAACGATTCTGATTTACTGCCGGCAATGTGGACCAAGCTCTGACACCGGTCATACAGAGACCGGACAGCTCGTACAAACAGGTCCGGCACTCCATACTCCCGGAGTACCCCCCACAGGAGTCCCCGGGGGACACGGTCAAATGCCTTCTCCAAATCTACAAAACACATGTAGATTGGTTGGGCAAACTCCCATGCCCCCTCAAAGACCCCGAAAAGGGTGTAGAGCTGGTCCACTGTTCCAAGACTGGGATGAAGACCACACTCCTCCTCCTCTCTCTTTTTTTTTTTTTTTTTTTTTGTTTAAATGGCGCTGCAGGAAACGGCTGCCTTACCAGTGTCTCTTATGCACCCGAGTGCTTCTTTCTTTCTTTCTTAGCGTTTTATTCCTTATTTTATATATATATCCTATTTTTTTATTCTATTGAATATTTTGAACTCTAGCATGGCACTTGCATGTTGTCTTGTTTATTCAAGAGAGGAAATTTTTTCATGGAAGACTAACATCGGAATGCAGCACAACATACCGACAGAGCTGAGGAGGAAGTACAGAGGCTGCAAGTCAGGATCTAAGCTAAAGGCTGCTCGACGACGTTTTAAGCCAGTGATCCCCTCTGTTCTAATGGGGAACGTCAACTCACTACCTAACAAGATGGACGAGCTGTTGGCACTGAACAATCAACGGAGTTATCGCGAGTGCAGCTTATACATCTTTACAGAGACATGGCTCACTGATGCGATACCTGATGGTAACGTGGATCTACCGGGTTTCACTGCTGTGAGAGCTGACAGAGACATGAATGCCTGCGGTAAGAGCAGAGGTGGGGGGCTCATCATATATGTGAACAAACGTTGGTGCTGCCCAGGACATGTCTCAGCGAAAAAGGAACTGTGTTGCCATGACTTGGAACTGTTAGCCGTTAGTCTGCGGCCATATTACTTGCCGAGGGAGCTTAGTCACGTGATCGTGCTCTGTGTTTACATCCCGCCCAGTGCGGAAGCATCAGCTGCCTGTGAGAAGATACACACAGTAACAGCAAGGCTGCAGACTAAGCACCCCGAGGCGTTTATGGTCATATCTGGGGATTTTAATCATGCTTCCCTGTACTCTACCTTGGCCTCCTTCTACCAGGCTGTAGACTGTCCCACATGGAACAAAAGAACAATAGACCTGCTGTACTCCAATGTGAAGGATGCCTACACAGCCACCCCCTCCCCCCACTTGGAAAGTCTGACCACAACCTGGTATACCTACAGCCACAGTACACCCCCCTGGTCAAAAGGATGTCTAAAACCACACGCTCGATCAGGAAGTAGTCACCTGAGGCAGAGGATGCCCTGAGAGACTGCATCACTGACTGGGATGTACTGCTGAGACAACATGGTGAGGACATAGAGGAGCAGACTCACTGTCTGATGGACTACATCAACTTCTTGCTGGACGTAGTCTCCCCCAATAAGACTGTCCGTTGTTATCCAAATAACAAACCTTGGATAACACAAGATGTCAAAGCTGCCCTCAACAGGAAGAAGGTGGCTTTCATGAACCATGACAGGGAGGCAATGCAATTAGCACAGCTGGAGGTGAAACAATGCCTGAAGGTGGCGAGGGACACCTACAGAAGGAAGGTGGAGGATAAACTGAGTGAGAGCCGTATGAAGGAGGTCTGGGATGGTGTCAACACCATCACAGGCTTCAGATCAAAAGCCATAACAGCGGGGGGGACAGTGGAAGAAGCAAACAGGCTGAACATCTTCTTTAACCGCTTTGACCAGCCCACGGTCCCCCCTCCCCCACTGCAGTACACAACCTCCCTGACTTCATCCCCTGTGCAGCCCCCTGCCAACCTTTACCCCTCCCCCCATCTCAACACCCTCCACACATAACAGCTGAACAGGTGAGGGAAGAACTGAGGAAGCTCCACCCATGGAAAGCAGCTGGCCCTGACAGAGTGCCTCCTCGTCTGCTTAGGACCTGTGCTGCTGAACTGGGGGAACCACTCCAGCATGTCTTCAACCACAGTCTACAGCTGGGGAAAGTGCCTACCCTGTGGAAAATATCCTGTATTGTTCCAGTTCCAAAGAAAAACCGTCCTGGTGAGCTGAACGATTACAGACCGGTGGCACTTACATCCCAGCTGATGAAGACGATGGAGCGGCTCATCCTCAATCTCCTCAAGCCCCAAGTGCAACAGGCCCAGGACCCCCTACAGTTTGCCTATCGCGCAGGTGTGGGTGTGGAGGATGCTATTCTCTACCTCCTACACCGTGTCCAAGTTCATCTGGATAAGGGGAGGGGCACAGTGAGGATCCTCTTATTGGATTTTTCAAGTGCCTTCAACACAATCCAGCTCCTGATGCTTCTGGACAAACTGAAGGAGATGCAGGTGGACCCATGCTTGGTGTCCTGGATTGGCAACTACCTCACAGAGAGACCGCAGTACGTCAGGCTAAAGGACATCACATCTGACACTGTTATTAGCAGCACATGAGCACCCCAGGGGACGGTGCTGGCACCCCTCCTCTTCACACTCTACACCTTAGACTTCTGTTACAACTCAGAGCTGTGTCACATCCAGAAGTTTGCAGATGACACAGCCATCGTGGGGTGTATCAGGGATGATGGAGAGGACGAGTACAGGAATCTGGTCAGTGACTTAGTCACCTGGAGTCAGATGAACCATCTCCAGCTTAACACCTCAAAGACTAAGGAGCTGGTTATTGACTTCAGGAAGTCCAGCCCACAACCACGTCCAGTGACCATCAGAGACGACAAGGTGGAGATTGTAGACAACTACAGGTACCTCGGGTTGTGGCTGGATAACAAGCTGGACTGGACATGCTGTACAGATCACCTGTACAAGAAGGGCCAAAGCCGTCTGTACTTCCTGCGAAGACTGGGATCTTTTAACATCTGCAGGAAACTCCTGTGGATGTTCTATCAGTCTGTGGTGGCTAGTATGCTTTTTTATGCTGTTGTCTGCTGGGGGGATAACATGACGAAAAGGTGTGCTAACAGGCTGGAAAAACTCATCAGGAGGGCGGGCTCTGTGGTTGGCATGAAGCTGGACTCCCTGGTGACAGTGGCAGAGAGGAGAACACTAAAAAAAACTACTGGCTATTGTGAATGATGCCAGTCACCCTCTGCACACTGTCATCAGTGCACAGAGAAGCCTGACCAGTAACAGGCTGCTCCTCCCCAAGAGTAGGACCAACCGGCTCAGAGACTCCTTTGTCCCCCGAGCCATCAAACTGTACAACTCTGCATTAGGCAGGAGGTGGAGAAGGAGGGGGGAGAGGGAGGTGTGCAGTCCGCCTGATACAACACATGCACAATAACCCATACAAACAGTTGCAATAACTTACACGTGCAATAGTAAACTGGGAATCTGTACCACCTCTACTGTGTGCAGTGCTTGTTTATATTGTTTTATTTAACTTATCTTATTGTTATTATTGTTATATTTATTGCATTCTATTGCCTCTATTTTGCTTTGTACTGGTATATATTGTGTCTTGTGCTTGTCCTGCTTTACTGTTGGTGTTGTATTGCTACTGGTACCCAAATTTCCCTGAGGGCTCTCTGAAGGGATTATTAAAGTATTTCTATTCTATTCTATTCTATTCTATTCTATTCTATTCTATTCTATTCAGTCCAAGGTTCAATCCCCCCTGAATAAACCTTACCGGGGAGGCTAAGGAGTGTGATCCCCTCGGACCTCATCCACCCCTGGGGGCCTTGCCACCGAGGAGCTTTTTAACCACCTCAGCAACCTCAGCCCCAGAGATAGTAGAACCAGCACCAGCTACCCCAGACTTTGCTTCCTCATCGGAAGACGTGTTGGTGGGATTGAGAAGGTCTTCGAAGTATTCCCTCCACCGCCTCACAACATCTTGAGTAAAGGTCAGCAGCCCCCCATCCCCACTGTACACAGTGTTGATGGAGCACTGCTTTCCCCTCCTGAGCCGCTGGATGGTGGATAGGACTCCTTCAGCTTGACTGGTGACCTGCTGTGGCTCTGCAGCTGGCCGCCTCGACAATAGAGGCACAAAACACAGCCCGGGACATGGTTGAAGCTCTGCTGGAGATGGGTGTTGAAACTCTTTCTGACAGGGGACTCTGCCAGACGTTCCCAGCAGACCCTCACAACACGCTTGGGTCTGCCAGGCCTGACCACCATCCTCCCCAATCATCTGATCCAACTCACTACCAGGTGGTGATCAGTTGACAGCTCTGCCCCTCTCTTCACCCGAGTGTCCAGAACATGCGGCCAGAAGTTTGACGACACGACTACAAAGTCGACCATCAAACTGCAGCCTAGAGTGTCCTGGTGCCAAGTGCACATGTGGGAAGATAAAATTCTACTTAAATCTCTCCTCATAAGGCAGATTTATAGGTAGGTACACTAGGTACATCACACCTAGGAACCTTTAACTTTAGTCATGATGTCCTTCTTGTGAAGATGTTAAATATGCTAAAGATGTATTACAGTTTAAAACATATTGTATTGGAGTTAATTGGACTGGTTGTTCAGCCCTGTCTTGTAAAGTCTTGTGCATAAGAACTGTTTGAGGGGCTTGGTTTCATTGGCTAGTCCCGCCAGCCAATCATATCAAATCTACAGGTAGCTTTGGTAGCTATGCTGTTGTTCAGAGTTGTGTGTTTTTCAGTACAGTTCACGAGTAACTTGTAAATGATAACTAGAACAAAGCAAACGGCTCATCTTTGCCCTTTCTTCAGAATCAGAGGACACCAATGAAGTAAGTGTCAATGCCAGCAGACGATGAAAAACGTTTACTCCCAGATCTGGGTATTCACAGCAGACAGAGCCCAACCGGAGTCAGTGGCAGACCCTGCTGCCCTGAGACAACGGGTATCGCATTGGACATATGGAAGTAAGTTGATACTAATTTTTTAGGCCCTTAAATTGTTTCAGTTGTTGTAGATACTGAGCTACTTACATTTAGCTTTGCAGACAAACTAAGTGATATACCCATATCTGTGAAACTGCAACTACTTTACTTGCAACTGAGATGCTAACCGCTGGCTTTTAGGGGTTCATTCATAGACATGCATACATAGACCCTGTGCTGTCCCTTTAAGGGAGTCTGAGGATTGTTAAGGCTTGAGCCATCCCTTTGTTGATGTTATACATCTCCAAGCATTCCATGATCCGTGTGTGGCACTGAGTCATAGGCTTTCTTGTAGTCAATCCAGGCAGCGCACAGGTACTGGTTCTGCAGTCCCGAGCGACTGTTCTATCTACGAGCAGCTGGTGTTTTGCTCCTCTGGTATTTTTACCAATGCCCTTCTGTGCTGTGCTCATGTATTGTTCCATGTGCCCACTTATCTTAGCCGCTATGATGCCTGACATGAGCTTCCATGTGGTGGGGAGACAGGTTATTGGCCGATAGTTAGATGGGACTGTTCCCTTCAGGGGATCTTTCTGGATCAGGATTGTCCGGCCTTCAGTTAGCCATCCAGGGTGGGTCCCATCCTTTAGCAGCTGGGTCATTTGTGCTGCCAGGAGCTCATGGAGTGCAGTTAGCTTCTTCAGCCAGTAGGTGTGAACCATGTTAGGCCCTGGTGCTGTCCAGTTTTTCATACCTGAGACTCTTTGTTGAATGTCTGCCACTGTGATGGTTACTGGTTCTTGTTCAGGGAGGTTGCTGTGGTCTGCTCTTAGATCCATCAGCTACTGTGCACCGCTGTTGTGCGATGCCTCCTTTTCCCATATGCTTTTCCAGTATTATTCAGTCTCCAGCCCTGGCTGGTCTGCCCTTTAGTTATTACCCTGCCACTGAGAGTACACATTAGCTGATTGAGTTGAGAACAGTCGGTTTATTCGCCTTGCTTCAATTTCTCTTGAGTATCTCTTTAGCCGGGTGGCCAAGGCTTCGAGTCGTTGTTTGGCAGTTTCTAGTTCTTCAGGTGTCTTCTCCTGGGTACCTGTATTTCATTGCACCTTTCTGGAGTTCTGAAAGTTGGCTCACTTCTCTCCGAGCTGCCTTGATTTTAGCCTCCAACCTTCTCTTCCATGGTGGATATGTATCTTCATGGTTGCTCTTTGATTGATAGCCAAGCACCTCAAGGATCACTGCTGCTGACGTGTAGATTAGCTCATTGGTTTTAGTAATGGTCATTGTAGGAATCGTTCTCATTCACATCTTCCAGGAGACTTTCTGATGGTGCTCCACTCAGCCTCTTAGGTCAGTCGCTGCATCGCCCAGCGTGATTGTGCTTATTGGGGCTTCGTATCCAATCTGTGGATGGGGAGTTGTTTTTAACTCCCCCCTGACCTGGCGTCCTGGCTCCCCCTTGCCATAGCATTTGTGTTGTACCTTGTCAATCTCAAGCTGTGTTGGAACGTTGAGCTACTGGAGTAGTAACATTCCAACAGAGCCTTGTTCTCGCCTCTCATCCATTTCCGTCTTGTTCCAGTAGCCCACTTCTTGCCAGGGTGCTCTGGTTCCCCAGCATCTGACACACATTGTTTGACCGGGCGACGTCTGAGCCAGTATGTCTTGTGTTCCCTTGTGTGCCCCACAGAATATTCTGCCAAGTGCAAACTACATTAGACTGTAAAGCGCTTGTTCAGCTTGAGCAGGGGTTGATTTTCAAAGTTTGTAGTGCTAATCCGCGTTTTCTTCTCTCTGAACATGTCTGCGCATGGACGCACATTTTCCTTTCAGTGGGCGTGGAATGTGACCGAGGTAGATTAGGAGGATATTTCATTACAATGCTCATACATATAAAAATTAAATTAGAAGCAAATTAAAAGCATTTCAATGACAATGTGCACATTTGAAGCCATAATAAGTGAAATAATTAGTTTCTTTAGTTAGGATTTCTTTCCCATAGTGTTCAGATCTATTGCTCATTAGCTGTTTTGGGTGTATGTCTTTTGGGATGACTTGTGGTAAAATGAATGAATGAATTAATTTATTGTCATTGCACAACAATTACATCAATAATCCTTGGCAGTGAAATTATTAGATCCCAGACTCTCCTAAAAATGCCAAAAAGAATATAAACCACAATAAAAACAGTCGAACACAGAAAGCAAGAATACTACAAATAAGTTATAGAGTAAAATATATAATAAGCAGTAAGAAAATGTTGTTATTTAAAGGCGGCGTTGCTGCTGACAGCATTTAGAAGTCTTAGCTGACCCTCGTCCCTGAGCTGGTGGGACGAGCTTGAATGCTGCAACTCGATTGGACCACCACTGCTGAATGGTCTGCCTCACTGGTCCACATCGCTTTTATTTCTGTCTATAGGAAGGTAAAAGCAGAACTGAGGTGTGATCAGATTTCCCAAAAGGAGAGCGAGGGAGGGCCTTATACGTGTTTGTGTAAAGGGTATAAACATGATGGAGTGTGTTCTTGCCAGCGTAGAACAGCTGATGTGTTGGTGGTATCTCGGCAGGACTTTCCTCAGGTTGGTGCTACTACAATAAACGCAGCCTCCGGCCATGTAGTCTCTGCCCTGTCAATAATGTCAAACAGGTCTTCCATGGCCTCGTTGGTTTCAGCATGTGGTGGAACATACACTGCTTGACAACCGATGTGAACTCACGCGGAAGATAATAAGTATAACTAATTCCCACATTCTAACACCACTTGTTGTTCACCATGAAACTGACACCACCTCCCTCATTCTTTCCTGAATGTACAGTCCGGTCCACCCGATTAACGGAGAATCCTCAGGAACAATGGTGTTGTCCGGGATTGAGGAGTTGAGCCAAGTTTCCCTTAAAGCAAAAACGTTACAGGTGTTAATCTCCCGAGACCCAGTCTCACTCTAAATCGTGTAATACCTACATTTGTCCACAGGGCAAAACGTAACCATTTCACAAAAAGGGCTCTGAAATTATAGCATGGCTACGTTTCATTTTCTTAGTCATTTCTATGGGTATACTTTGGGTCACATGACTGCCGAGTTTCCACGTGAACTTAAAACATGGCGGACAACCCTTCTATTTTCGTTGGGAAATGCTATATTTTAAGATCGATTGTGGCTTTAGCTTCATTTTGATAACGTTTCTAGCGACACAGGAACACTTTATTTTCATAGTATCCATTCTGTTTATTTGTACAATTCGTAGTTTTGTTGTTTCGATGTACATTCTTTCAACAAAATTGTAGAAATACTACGTTTCGGATTGTTGCTACGAACGCTATTAACAACAAACCGGAAGGAAGTTGGGACCGAGTTCCTCTTAAAACTGGTTACTGGTTATTTCATTTCTTATTGTGTATCTTTTAGTAACTCAACTGAAAATATGCTTGTGGCACTTTATTTGTAATATGTGTTCTGTACCTTTGTTTGCACTGATAGAATAATTAAAAATGAAATAAAAATAATGAAAAACACAGTATTTATTTAGGAACTTTAGCAACTCTTAAGAACACACACTAAATGCTGTAAGGAAAGCTAAACTTGAATTTAATGAAATAATAGATAAAAAGACTATTCTTGGTGCACAGACTTCGCTTGGAGAATTTTGAGCATGGCAACAAATCTGGAAGGTTCCTGGCTAATCAGTTAAAAACAAACAAGGAGAAAACAACCATCTCCTCTGTCAGAGATCCAGAAGGAAACATCAGCCACGACCCTGACAAGATAAATAACACTTTCAAAGAATTCTATAAAACATTATATACATCACAACTAACTACAACAGATGACAATATTGATAAATTTCTTAGTAACATCAATCTTGCACAATTAAAACATGAAAATAAAATGGTCTTGGATTCCCCCCTTTCAGTCGGCGAACTCCAAGAAGCTCTCCAGCATATGCCCAACAATAAAGCTCCAGGTCCAGATGGTTACCCAGTAGAATTCTACAAAGAATTCTGGACAATGCTGGCACCCACTTTCTACAATATGATATTAGAAATAAAGGAAAAACAAAAAATGCCTTCAAATATTTACCTAGCCAATATTACTCTACTATTAAAACCAGGTAAAGACCCCACACTTCCATCCAGTTACCATCCAATTTAATTAATAAATGTAGATCTCAAAATAATCAGCAAAGCTTTGGCCAGAAGAATAGAAAAAATAACCCCTCTAATAATACATCCTGACCAAACAGGCTTTATTAAAGGTAGACATTCCTCTACTAACATGCGTAGATTAATTAACATCACAGATTGTTCTACTCTACATAATCTGGAATGCGCAGTAATTTCTTTAGACGCAGAAAAAGCATTTGACCGAGTAAACTGGAAATTTTTATTTGCAACGTTAAACAAATTTGGGTTTGGGTCATCTTTCATAGATTGGATAAACATATTATATCACAACCCAAATGCATGTGTGAAGACCAATGATCAAACCTCTCCAAGCTTCTGTTTGCAGAGAGGCACCAGACAGGGCTGCCCACTTTCTCCATCACTCTTTGCTATTTTCATTGAACCCCTAGCTGCTGCCATAACACAAAATAAAGAGATTAAAGGAATCCATGCCAAAAATATAGAACACAAGATAAGTCTTTATGCTGATGATGTATTACTTTTCCTCCAGAACTCACTGACGTCTCTCCCCCAGACAATCACACTTATTAACACATTCTCATCAGTATCTGACTACTCTGTTAACATGTCTAAGACTATTATTATGCCCATCAACTGTGACCTACAAAACACACCCAATACTACAATACAGTCTGGAAACATTAGATATCTAGGCATAAACATTTCCCCCAGGTTATCAGAACTAACAAAGCTAAATTATGTCCAGCTACTTAAAGCAATGGAGGGTGATCTCTCACGGTGGAGGCGCTTACCCATATCACTCATGGGGAGGGTTGCCACAGTTAAAATGATGGTTCTATCTAAAGTAAACTACCCATTTTCAATGATATCCACTAAACCATCCTCCAGCTGGTTTAAGTCACTGGACTCACATATATCTAAATTTTTATGGAAAAATAAGCCATCACGTATCAGTCTAAAAACTTTACAACAGACTAAAGATAGAGGCGGATTGGAGCTACCCAACTTTAATAATGTTTTCTTAGCTAACAAGCTGCAGTATATCTGCAAATGGCTTAAACCTAGCAGTCTGGATGAATCATGGTTAGATGTAGAGCAAGCATTGTGTGAGGATCTGGTTATCTCTGACCTGCCATTCATCAGCTCAACCATCAAAACACATAAATGTTTTAAAAACATCAAAATCAGTTCCTCCTTAGTGGCTTGGTGGGATTTTCTAAAAATAACCAAATCCTCACTTTTTCCATGTAAGTTTACACCCCTCTGGAACAACCCTGACATCCTGCAAAACAAAAAGCTTATCAATTTTACTCAATGGAAAAATAAAGGAATAAAACAGTTAGAACATATAATAGAAAATGGAAACTTCTTATCATTTAATATTCTCACTTCACAATATGGAATCAGTAGCAAAACATTTTTAGAATATGACCAGCTTAAATCTATTATATGTAAAAAAATATACCATTAATCAATTAAACTTACAGCTACCTATTAGGGTGGCAGAATTCATGAATCTCAATGCCCCAAAGCTATTATCAAAAACATATAGACTATTATCTAAACTAGAAGACTCAATCTGTCTTCCAACTTCAAAATGGGAGGGTGACTTATCCAGTAACTTTAATAAAGATAAATGGTCACAAATATGTTTAAACACCTTTAAAATGACTAAAAATTCAAATATGCAACTTATACAATTCAAAATTCTGCATAGAACTCACTATACACGACAAAGGATGTTCAGGATGGGTCTGTCACAATCAAACATCTACACACACTGCAATCAAAACACACCAGACAACTATCTCCATGCCTTGTGGTCCTGCACACCTGTCCGCAGGTTCTGGCTTCGGGTATGTGTGGACATGTCAACATGGTTTAAATGTAATATTCCTACAATCCCAACACTATGTCTACTAGGTGACTTGGGTGACATTAATATGGCAATTAACTCTGCACACATGATACGCACAGCATTATGCATCGCAAAGAAAACTATCCTTGTGAACTGGAAAAACAAAAATAGACAGACAGACAGACAGACAGACAACTTTATTTATCCCCGAAGGGAAATTGCGTTGTTACAGTAGTCCAGTAATAACATAAAAAATCCAAAGTGGAATAAATTAGAGAAAAAAAAAAAAAAAAAAATACGAATACAAGAGTGAATTGGCAGATAAAGTGCAGTGGCAAGATGAAGTAATAATGAAAATAGCTATCAGATATTGATATGTAAATATGACTATGTAAATAAAGGAAGTGCAAAGATAATACAGAATGTTGAATGATGTGCAAAGGATACAAATATTATATAATTATATATCAGAGCGACAACTATAGGTTGCAGTAAGTACAATGGTTGACTTAGTCCAGTTGTGTGATCGTGTCTCTGGCAGAGGTAGATGAGTTATGGAGTCTTATTGCAGCAGGAAGGAACGATCTCCTGTACCGTTCCTTAGAGCAGCGGGGTTGGATCAGTCTGCTGCTAAAACTGCTCTTTAGCTTGTCCAGTGTGTTATGGAGGGGGTGGGAGGGGTTGTCCCTGATTGCCAGCAGTTTTGCCAGCATTCTCTCCTCCACCACCTCTTCCAGGGTGACAAGTTTAGAGCCGACAGCAGACTCTGCCTTTCTGATCAGTTTCCTCAGTCTGTTGGTGTCCTTTGCCTTGATACCCGCACCCCAGGACACTGCAGCAAAGAAGATGGCGCTCACCACCACAGACTGATAAAACATCTGCAGCATCTTATTGCAGACGTGAAAGGACCTGAGGAGGGCTGAGTGGGATTCGGGGGATTATAGGGGGAGGTGCTGGGGTGTGAGACAGGGATGCTTGTATGTTGTGTGTGTGTGTCTATACTTTGGATGATGTTTGTGTGGATGTGGGGGTATGTTTGTGTGCGTGCGTATGCATGTGTTAGGATGAGTGGGGGTGTATCTGGGGAGTAAGAGTGGGAGGGTTGGATGCTGTGTGAGTGTTTATATTTTTTGGGTGGGGCTGAGAGGGCATAAATGAGTTAGGATGAGAGGGAGTGTGCAAGGAAATAGGTGTGTGCATGTGTTTCTGTGTGTGGTTGGGGCAAGGTTAAGTGCACTTATGGGGGGCGGCCTCTCCTGGCCTGTCTTGCCGTGGGGGGCATCCTGGGGAGAAGGGGTGCCTAATGCCACTAAAGGCTCATCATCCAGAGGGAAGTTTGCTTCCCTCTGGACGTACATCCCCGGACCCCTCTTACTTCCCGCTCTCTCTATCTCACACACACTCACGTAGGGAGTTGGGAGGCGTGGAGCCATGCGGGGTGGAACGGAGGAGACCATTCAGTGGTCGCCTTGGATGCACCCCATGGCGACTCGCCTCTCAGTTTTAATTGCACCGAGACACCAAAACACAAGAAACACAACACACAAACAACACAGGTGGCCCCGCCCGACATTGCAGTCACTGCCCCTCAATTTTAATTGCACACAACACACACTACATAAACAGTCAGGAGTGGGGAGGGAGAGGGTATTGGGGACCTCTCACACCCCTGCTCCCCCTGTGTGTGGCTGGGGGTGGGCGGGGGGCGTGGTTGCCCCCGGGCTGGGTCCCGGGGTGGCTGTGCTGGTGGGCTGCTGGCTCTGTGGGGGTTGGTTCAAGGGGGGGTGCTTGGGGCTCGCTGTCCGCTGGTCTGCCTGGGGTGCCCCCCAAGGGGCATGGTGGGTGGGTTGTGTGTGGCGTGACTGTGTGGTGGTGAGTGATTGTGGGTGCGGCGCGGGGGAGGGTGTGAGTGTGAGGTTATATGGGGTGCAGATTGAAGTAAGTGGGGGAGGGGGCCGATAGCACCCTGGTTCCCGGGGTGTGTGGCTAGAACATTGGGGTGTGTGCTGGCCTACGCCGGGTGGCTGTCTGGGGGGGGCTGGTCCTCCAAGGTATGTTGCGGGCCCTCTGCCTTTGGGGGGTTGGGTCGCCGCCTCTGGGCTCCTGGGGCCCTTGGCCCTTAGCTTGGGCTGCCCTGGGTGGCCGGTCCCTGGCGGGGCCGGCGGCTGCTGATCTTGGCCCACTGGGGCCTGTGCCCCGGGACCATGGGGGGCTCTTGCTGGGGCTCTCCTCTGCCGCCCTTCGGGTGGGGCTGGAGTCATCTTTGTGGTGGGGTGGCTTGGGTTGGTGCTCCGGGGCTGCTGCTGAGGGCCCGGGTCTCTGGCCCTGATCTGCCTCTGGCCTCTGTGGAGGCGTGGTTGCATTTGCACAATCTCACTCACCACTCTTCATCACTGATCACTCCTTGTTTCTCATGCTCTGCATGCTGACACAGTCACTGAGTTGTCTAGTGGGTTTTAATACTAAGCAATAATTATTAAAATTTTTTTTGTATTTTTCCTGTGAGTTAGTATCTGGTCGCTGTTATGTCTTTTTGATTTGGTTATTATTTAAAAACTCTTAATGACTGGCAGCCCTGTTTTTTCTGTGTGTGTTTTTGCTTTTGTAAAAGTTGTAGGAAACTTTCTGGTGTGTTCATGTACAGGTGGAACAGTTTGTTGTCTGGTGATGGTGTGGATTGAAGGGTCGTTTCCTTCTGTCTGTGATCTTTTCCTCTTTTTGCTATTTTCCATCTTTTTCTGTCCCCTCTGGTCAGGTCCAGCGAGATTACAGAGATTCTGTGATTCAAAGTAAATAAATAAATAAATTAATTAATCAGATTATCAAGAGGAGCCTTACCCATAGGCCTCCCCTTGGCAGAGCAAATTTGTTCAGCACGATACAGCAACCAGATTATCATTTTGCTGCTATGATGCTGGACAGGACAAGTTAAAAAAAAAAAAAAAAAAAATGAAAATACAACATTCTAAAAACCAAAAAGCTGTGCTATGTAACATTTATTCGAAATAACTTACAATTCTTACTTTTTGATCCCTGTTACTTGTTCATGTGTCATTCATGTATTTCTCTTAGTGTACAGAGCAACATTTATTGAAGTTGTTTTTTTAAGTGATTTATTCATTTTATTAGGCTATTATTATTATTATTATTTTAAATTTGAAAGTATTTATATACCTCGAGCCTCGTGTTTAAAAGCCATGTAATGGAATTGTAAATAAAGTTATTTGAAAAAAGGGCTCCATGGTTTATGTGATTTTATTATAATTATTTTATTTATAAACGTATGAATCCTAAATCTAAATAACAAAGGAAGTGACTGCAGATAATAATATAGTGGGCGCATTACAGTGATATACCTCACAATGTACCTAAATCGTCATTCACTTTCAACCTAATTTTACTCGATATTTTACTGATATATTATTAATTGAAACAAACCTAACTTAAATCTGTGGTAATCAAATAAATTATTTAAGGAATCTAAGCAAAAGCCCATTTAAGAAAGCCCACTATCTGCGGTTAGCTGCAAGTGCTGGTGACATGCGCAACTGCACAGCCCACTGCCTATTTACACACCTGGAGCGCGAACCAGGCCTCAGTCATAACATCGTGAAGCAGCATGGATCCGCTTGAAGACGACAACGCTGTATTTCTTGCTAATGTGCTCTTGGATGAATGCAAGGTAGGCAATGCTTTCAGGATCACGATATCTCCATATAAATTGGTGATGATGTTTATTAGGTAACACTCGCATGTCAAATGATGGGTTTTGTTTTACTTTTTAACATAAATAGACTGCAGATGTCTCGGAAACAGGCCCGAAGAAATCTGTTTGGCTCGAAGAGGACGAGGAAGGTAATCCTCTCCTAAAAAGGAGTAGAACGGGGGAGGAGCGCAAACGTGGTTCATCCACAGGTGAGTTTTCTTCCCCAATGCTTTTTCTGGTGACTTTGTCGAAATGATGATGCTTGTTTTGGACTCGCCATTTTATTTATGCATGACATAATAATGGAACAAAAGTCAATCAACTAAATCAGTACTTAGTTGATTCTTATGTTCGTGTGTGTAGGTATGTATGTACATACATAAATGCTCATGTGTTCCTATTGTTGTATATTCTCAAGTAGTTAAATGTGGTGTTAGGATCTTAACTTTTTTTACCCAAAAGTCATACTAGGGACACGAGCTGGAGATTATGAATAGCTTTGTTTAGACTTCCTGTATCGACTCTTCTTTAGACTTTGTTTACAGGTTATCAATCCATGCTTTGTACTGAAAGTTTTACCATATTGCCCCTTCTATCAGAGTGGTAAGATATGTGGAGACACCATGCAGAAATCATTCCTGGAATGGTCTTATGCAAAATTTGAGGTTGAGAGGCTGTCTCAGGTGAATCACTTTCAGTGTCCTGCATGCACACCCTCCATATCGGCTGTTGCAGTGGATGGTAACCGCAAGCTTTACCGCTTTACGAGCCAACCAGGGTGGGTAAAATTCTTGTCCACTTAAATTTTAGATTGTCATAGATGTAACCTTTTGTAAGTTTAACATGTAGTTTGCTTCTTTTAGCCCTAATGAATTTTTTGAAGGTGTGTTTCTGTCCAAGAATGCTGAGGTGACCTCCTTTGCCGACTACATCCATGGGGCAACACGACATGTAAATGTTATTTCCATTTTTTTCTTTTTTTTTATCAATTATAACCTGCCTGCATATCTGTATTGTATTTACCCCATATAACATCATATTACCAATGGTTAAATTTTAACGTACACCACTTTGCTCTGTGTACATCTGTTTGTCATCATTTGTAATAGAATCCCAGTAAAGGGAGGTGTGGTGCAGGCGAGTGGGTGGCAGCACGAGAGTCCTCTAACAAGTCTGCAAGCAAAGTAGATGAGGAAGGTGTCGAGGTTACTGTCTGCCATCATGGGATTTTACTGAAGAGACTGAATATGTTCCGTGGAGAGATATTTGCATATCCCTTATATCTCCAGAAACAGCTTGCTTCACAGAATGTGCAGTTCTTCTGCTCTGATGTGGTATGCAGATATTGGCCATATTTGCAGAGGGTCATGGGCCACTGTCCTGAGTTAGAAGACCTGTTAAACATGCATCCCTTTCTCTCAATCATGCATGCTAAAGCACATTCCTGGATGTGTGAGGTAATTGCCAATGGCTTATTTCTCATTAGCACCGTTGGACCTCTTCCAACTCCCTGCCTTCCAAAAGGTAACATACAAATTTGTTGTAGTTGCAATGGGGAGGACGAAATCAAGAGGGAGCAGGAACAACAAGAGGAGAGGAGGTTGAACAGGTGAACAGCTTCTTCTCTCGAGCAGCCATATGTTCCAAGTACATGTCAAAAGCTGGTATATATATATAAAATAAAATAATATATATATATATATATATATATATATATATATATATATATATATATATATATATATATATATATATTTTTTATGCATCTAACCTATTTAGTTTTGGTTTCCTGGCCTAATAGGTGTTGTGTATTAAGTCCGCACAGACATCCTTACCATTCAGGCCAGTGGCTGGAACAAGCAGAAGGCAGAAAACTTTTGGCCAAACGGTACATTAAGGTGAAGACGAGACCGGTGTTTTTTTATGATGCAAAGACTTTTGCCTAATTTGGCTAAGCAATTTGTTACTCCAATATTGATTTTGACAGACTGTACAAAAGATTTCTGAGGCATCTGAGGATCTTGATAAGCTGACTAAAGAGCTGTCGATACAGGAAGACACAGTCCAGCAATGGGTGTCTGATGTTCAGGAGTGGACTGCAGGTACTGTGGAAAACTGTCATTTTATGAACAATTCAAAGAGTTATTTTTCTCTGTTCTTGTGAAAGTGCTGTTAAAGAGTGACTGTGAACTTGGTGTGATTTTTTTTTTTTTTGTTTGTTTGTTTTCTTATCCATCTCCATCTCCACAAGGAACAAGGACTCAAAATGACCTGGAGAAAACCATTGAAGGGCTGTACCTGAGCATCAAGCAGAGAAAATATGAGCTGTATTATCAGGCTGGTGAGAGGGGGGGACACACCACAAATATTTTTGTTTTAATGACATGGAGGGCATTTAGTGCTTTAAATTTTTTTATTTACTATTTTTTTCTTGCTTAAATTGGTGTTCACTAATTTGTAAATGGGTACGTATATACAAATGTTGTGGTGTTTGTGTGTCTTAACATTCTAGATGGCAACAAGAGGAGACATCAACTAAGGAAAAACATTGCTGAAGAAAAGAGAACTTTAGAAGACATGAAACATAATGCTGCTGTGGGGGAAACTGACAAACTGCCTCTTCAAGTGAGCTCTTGGCTGAGGAAAACTGTTCCTGGCCATGGGAATGTATGTATATAAGACATGTATACAACTGCCTTCATATCCAGTTTGCTTACTTAAATTCCAAGAAAAGGAGTTATATAAAGCAGTCCACCACCTTTGTCTGCTGGGGTTGTAACGATTTGGGATATTGCTCTTATTGAATCACACAAGCCAGGGAGGAGATGGATATATGTAGATTAGTGAATGAGCTTATGTTAGATGTAGTTGACGACACATGCCTAACATTTTAATTATAATGTCTCTCTAAAGAAGTAGGATGGCATCATGGGAGAGGAGAGCGTATTTAAAACTCCAAATTCCTATGAAAGTACACATGCTGAAAGACACTCAAGAAAAAAGTACACTTTCTAGTAATTTGGGATAATTGATAAAACTTTATGTGAATTGCAGGTCATGGCGACATGGTAAATAAAAAAAAAGGCTTTATGACAAGGTAATGCTGCTGACCAGCCTGAAAGAAGAGGAGGTTATTGTGGTTCGGGAAGTTAAGCAGCACTGGGAGTACTTGAGGAGTGTGGTTGAAGAGCTTTCCTCCCAGCTTTCTGAAGGGATCACCCATCAAAGTAAGACAAGCCTTTTTTTTTTTTTTTTTTTTTTGCATTGATGTCCATAGTTTGTAACATTTATGTTTTCCTTTTTTAATGTTATTGTCAGGCAGCACTGAAGCATTGATGGGGAGAGGACGTGAAGGGCTACTCTGTCTGCTGAGGAGGAGATTGTCTGCAGTACAAGCTCAGCAGGGTGCCGCTCGTTCAATTTACCAATGCGTTTTGGGATTGCAAGCATTGTCTCTGGATGACTCCTCCACTGAAGAAGAAAACTTGGGCAGTAGTTCCTTTGATGAAGAACTTTGACCACCCCCAAAAACAATCACCGTAGCACCTGAATATGACTCATATACTGATGCCTGCATGGGGAAAAACTATCAATTGTGCAATCTGACATATAAATTTCTTGCATTTGACATTTGTAGATTTATTTTCCGCACTACACTATTGTAATTTCTAAATTTAAATAGATTTTGACAGTTAAATGCTGTTGCTTTTTGGTCTTTTCACAAAACCTCACCAAAAACATTTAATGGTGCTTGCACCTGTGTAGGTTCACCGTATTTTTTCAGACTGTACAGTGTACAGTACTGTACAAAATATATATTAAAAAGTATATAAAAATCCATATAGGTTTGTGTAAAGAAAATCTACAGAATGTGCTTGCAGTATTGCACAGTATTGACATTGCACGTTTGTGTGTGTTATTAGTTCGTCGTTGTGGCTGTGTGGCTACTGACAGCAGCAGGAAGGAAGGACCTGCGGTATCTCTCCTTCACACAGTCTGTCACTTTGAAGCAGTCTGTCACTGAGAGGGGGTGCTCAGTGTTGTTAAAAGTCCTGCATGGGGTGGGACATTTTCTCCATCAGAGCTGAAAGCTTATCCATCATTCTCCTTTCCATTCTCCAGAGTTGGCCTTCTTACCCAGATTGTTCAGTCTCTTCCTCAGCAGTGTCCCCTGCACTCCAAAAGACCTGAGTCTCCTTAGGAGATACAGCCTACTCTGTCCTTTCTTGTACAGGACGTTAATGTTGTTTATCCAGTCCGTCTTGTTCAGGTGAACACCCAGGTACTTGTAAGATGTCACCCAGTGCATGAAGTAAAGATGTATAAAGTAAGTCTGTTATGAGGTTCGTTTTTCTGTATATTGTGATGCTCTGGGATGTCGATACTATTTTAGCTTCCTTTGGTCAGTGAAATGTTCTGAATTTGGCCCAAATCAGAGCTTGAGATGTGACAGGTGCCCACAAGCACTTCCAGGGTCTTCATGCAAGTATGAAGGCTTATCAACCCACTAGTTCAATTAAAGTGCTGTGAGGCTTAAATTCAGTGATTGTTGAAAATGATGCCCAAGACACAAAGAGAATTTATAAATCAGTCCTCCTACTGACAATGATCATATTGTAACCTTTGGTGGCTGTGGCTCTAATGTAAACTAGTCCAGGTTTTGAGGAGCCGATCATTAGGGTTAGGGTTAGTGAATTCTCTGGGACATTGTTCTACCTAAATGACTAAATTTTACAGCATATGCTCCTCTTGGACCTTAAATAATGTGTGTAAATTTTGGTATATGTAGCCCAAGTAGAAATATCTAAAGCTAGATTTGATCCCCAACACTGCTCACAAAGGCTCTAAGAATGAACAAGTCACAGACCCTCACTTTCAACAGATTCACAACGGGGTTGAATTTTTACCCTTTAACCTAGAAAGTTTAAATTTTAATATGTTTTTCTGCCCTCCCTAAGGATCACGTCTGTGGTGGTTTGACTCCCCTAAGTCCTTTCTGCAGCCCGTACATGGCATGGTAATGTTCTATCCAGACGGTATTTGACATATCATAACTTGGTCAAGTTGCTTCAAAAAAGATGAGATTTCTGTGGAGTATTCAAACTTCTGTCAGTAACTAATATTTTAAAATCGGAGGCCCCATGTCCTTCCTAAAGCTACTTCCTGTTTTGGAGGTGCTTATGAACTGATTCCATCAGATTCTGATTTTTAATTTTCACAGTGCATGTTTCAGATCTGTGTCTACTGTAGAGGCCAAATGAGAGCAAATGAGCAACAAGGTCAAAAGGCCCACAGACGTCATGTCTTCATGTTTTTTTTATAGCAGATGTCAATGAATAGGGCATAGGCTGGTACTTCAGGCCATCAAGAACCTTTTGTCCTGATATATAATTATTATATTGTCTTAATATTTAATCAGTAATTTAGTTTTTTGTAGTCATAATACTTAATATAAGATAAGAGCTACAGGCCTCATCTGATCAACACCGAACTTGCAGGTATTCACAACAGAAAGCTTTGGAATTGTTTGAAAATCGCATCTCGGATTGTTTTATGTGACAGGGTCTGAACTTTTCGATAACTGATAGAAATTTGGGGATTGTAGGTCAAACTGAAATGTATGAGAAAGGACTGTTAATTTTTGTGTGCATGTGTGTGTGTGCTTGCTGCTGAGTGGGGGTGGGGAGGCAAAGACGGTGTGCGGCGACCTTCCCAGAATCCAAGAGGCAGAGAGGTCACAGTTCAGCTGATGACAACATGACGATTATCCCTGCGGAAAGAATTCCTAATGGTAAGAAATTAGCACACATGAGTTAATAACCAACAACACTTGAACTTCCTAATGAACTTAGATGTTATTATTGCCGCCAGTGATGGGAGTAAAGGCGTTGTTACGGCTTTACTTTTTCCACTAATGGGCAATTAAGGAAACTTCTCTATCATTACAACGCCATTACCATAACTGACAAAACGTGGGTGTACTACTGCTGTTGTGGAGAGGAGGTGGCGTTCTACCGGTTAAAACGGGGTCATATCTGGTCCGCTTTCTGCTGTGACCAGGTGCAAGCTAATAGCTAATTATAAAGCAGCATCATAACTTTACGCCAGAAGTTGTTTTCTCGGCAGAGAAGCAACTATATAGACATCTTAACAATGATTGACTAATAAAGAGTAAAATTTCATGGTACGCGTGGTATGTGAGTGTGTGCAGCCTAACAGACATGTTGTTCACACAGCCACACACACATGACCAGGAGAGGCTACTAGCATGTTAATCTAGAGAAAAACAAAAGAAGACTTTAAACTGGAATATCAACATAAGTTTTCCCACCTCAGACATAAAAAAAGACAATAAAAGACAAGAATGTGAAGGTAAATCACTTTTCAGAGTAATTAGTTATTTTAGAATGATATGTAACTCCGTTACTAATGTAGTTACTTTTTGTAGAAGTAACAAGTAACTATAACTAAATACTTTAAAGTAATCCAACAGCGATTGCCACTGTTTGCCATCATTCGTTCTCCTACAACTGTTGTTTCTGTTTTTCTTACTGTAAATAATCTGATAATAAATAAATCTGAAATAATAAATCTACTCCAGCTTAGTCACTGATGTAAACTGTACACGGTTGCTTACATTACAGCTAGTTGTGGGTTGCAAACTGGACGTAACAAATTTCCCAGACATCCCAAGTTATTTCTAATTATCAAATTAACTAAACATAAGATTAGATAATATGACTTTATTTTCACAAGTATTCTCTGAATAGAGTTCAACTAGAAAAGACAGCCAACGTGTTGATCAACTGGATTTGTGACTGATTATTAATTCAATAATTATAAGGAATTTCCATATCAATATATATGTGAAGGTGGAACAAATTAGTGTTTCTTTACATAGAAGAGTGAAGAATGTTTTACTTTGCTTTATTTATTAATTCAGTGGGGGCACTGCACAATGAAATGTAGCTGAACCATAGTTAATAAATAGTTCATTTGTATCTATTGTCACTTGCATGTTAAGCCTTATATGAACAGCATGTATAGATAGATTTAGCATGTCAACTATTTCATTCGACTTTAGTTTTTTTTTTCTTGTTTTTTTTTTTTTTTTCCTGGAGACTGAGGCAAATTGCCAAGGCCTCCAGGCCAATCCTCTGAGTGTCAGCCTGGCTGACCATGAGACCAGACAAACTGATCACTGATAATATTAAGTGTTTTTTTGTTGTTTGTTTGTTTTGCTTTTTTTTTTTTTTTTTTTTTGTGCCACTGGTAAAAATCATGTTTGTTTAATCCCTAGTTCAAGATGCCACGAGGCTCCACCACAACAAACTGCATCAACTGCAAAGCAGTGATTGCTGTGGCCATCAAGACTTGTAAGTCTTGCCAGACGTGCACAAAAGCAAAGGCTGGCAAAAAAGCTTCAAAGATTTGAGGCAAAGAAAGACGACTGGTTGGAAAACCAAAGAAAAAACAAAACCGCCTCACATGTTATGGATGAGGCATCAGTGTTAGTATGTGTTTAACACCTGTTAAGTGTATTTCACAAAGCTATGGCTGATTATGTGACAATTAAAATTTTTTTAGCTGGAGAAATAGAGACACTGGGACACAGAAGTGTGGTGTTTGTTGCCAAACCAGGCAAAAAGCCACTTGGCATACGCATGTCGTACACCCCAAGTGGCAGGTGACGGATCAGGCCTGGACCGAATGAAGGCCTTATATGGGGTGTTGATCACTGGCAGCTTGTCTATCGGCAATAATTTATTCATTTCAATATATAGATCAGTCTGTTCTTAATACTCATCAACATTCATGACAATGCATTCATAATTCACAATTCACCTCGAAATGAAATATATTTTAATTAGAAGAAACTGTCATCTGTTTACAGTAAGCAAATCTATTTAAAAATCTCAACTAACAGCTAGCATGCAGAACAGCCCCACACTCATCATTTATCTTTTTCTGCCATTGAGGTTGGACGCACCAGCAGCCCTCCACCTCCTCAACCATCCAGCCCTCCACCTCCTCAACCATCCAGCCCTCCACCGCCTTGACCATCCAGCCCTCCACCTCCACCTCCTCATCCATTCAGCCCTCCACCTCTTCAACCATCCAGCCCTCCACCTCCTCATCCATCCAGCCCTCCACCTCCTCAACCATCCAGCCCTCCACCTCCTCATCCATCCAGCCCTCCACCTCCTCATCCATCCAGCCCTCCACCTCCTCAACCATCCAGCCCTCCACCTCCTCAGCCCTCCACCTCCTCAACCATCCAGCCCTCCACCTCCTCAGCCCTCCACCTCCTCAACCATCCAGCCCTCCACCTCCTCAGCCCTCCACCTCCTCAAACATCCAGCCCTCCACCTCCTCAGCCCTCCACCTCCTCAGCCATCCAGCCCTCCATCAGTATGCCAACTTATGATATTATAACATTGTGGTAAAAGATTATGTTACCTTACAAGTTGCAATGACAATATCTTCTCAGATATGATAGAATATCATGTCAAAATTACATAGTTTTGATTTGATATCATACTGGACATACCGTCAGCTTCAATTAAATGATCACCTATTAGATTATCTGACATCAGTTTTTTTTTAATGATAATAGCAGTAGTAATTTTAAAATAACAGCTATTTACAGACGTTTTTTATTATTCTCAAAAGATGTACCTCCAAAGAAAAAGGCAAAAAAGAACAGCAAGGAAGACATACCTGGCGGTTATTTTTGGTCATCCTTTATCACATTCCTCCATTTCCAATAGGACAGTACACACATTTCATGGTTCTTCTATATATCATTGATATGATAAATCAATTAATCAATCAATTCAGCTTTATTTTAATTACATTTCATAGAGATTAAATGTAGTTCATTGTGCAGTGATATAAAAATGAGAACATAAAATAGTTACAACACACCGTAATAACAAAAGATGGGCTTAGAAAAAGAAAACCCAAATAGTTAAAAATAAATTATATAACAGTAAGACTTGAAATAAAAATAATTCCATGCATCACAAATTTAAAACAAAGACCACCCAAGACAGTGATGAAATAAGTAGTTGAATAAAATATTGAGTTATTATAACACATTATAAAAAGTTGATTTAAAAAACCCTACATACAAAATATTGACAGATTAATTGATGCTTATTTTTGGTTTAAAAGTATGGATATTCTCAGATCCCATGCACACTGTTTGAGAGCATAATGGCTAAATGAAGTAGGCTACAACAAACCTTAATTTATGTAATGTGTGCTTTTCTAGTCTTCTCCTCCATGTTGGCACCAGCATTTCTTCATTTTTAATCACCTGCAGTTTATTGTATTGAAATTTTTCTAAAGGAAATATAAAAAAAGAGGGTGGTGACAGTGAAGCTGGAACTAAAGGTAAACAGAACAAGGTGATGGACATTGTCAGGGTATGTATTTGCCTACTCAAATACAGGGACAGCAGTATGAAAGTCCCTGTTATTCCTAAAAGAACTTCATATCCCAGCATGCCTTGCAGGATTATGTGACTGCAGTGCATCGTGCTGCCACTAATCTTTCCAACCGACTCACGTTGACATTTGAGCGCAGGAGCTACTGAGCTAACTGTGGCATCCTTGGTTTGTTGAGACTGGTGCGTCACATGAAAGTAAGACAACTGCCTAGTTCTGTCTATATTGGGTTATTTTGCAAAGCTTACAATATGTCTGAGTTTGAGTTGCTGGTTAGGTTACTAATTTGTCAGAAATATCATTTCAAGTTTAGTTTATTTGCCATTTGCAGAAGGAAACCACACTGGAAAAAAATTGCCACAAGCCTAAGAATACAAGACACAGACACATCCTAAAACGCATAATACAAAGAACAATAAAAACACTAAATCAATTTAAAAAAAAAAAACACTGTATAAAACACTGTATAAATAAATAGCAGTAAAAGTAACTAAAACAGTAAAATGCATGTCTGAGGAATAAAGCCATAATTAGCCATATGTCACTACTTCTCTGCTTGTATAGATATGTAGTAATGTTCTCCTCTGTTTAATATTCTTAACTATGTTATTGCTATGGCGAAGTACAGCATAATCCTGTGAAATATCTGTGAAAACGACCAGCAACCTTCTTGCTCTCTTGTGAGGCTGCGGTGCCAATAACGAAACCATGGTGCAGCCCTGACATCAAAGCAAAATAGATAAATAAATAAATACAAAATCTGTGGATCTGTGGTATCTAAGGGAAGGAGCGCAATCTGCAACATAAATACTCTTATTTGGAACTGAGTCCTGAACGGATTTACAAACCGTTTCATTTTGTACTTAAAGTTTATGAACGTGGTTATATTCTGGATACTTGAACATGGTGAAATTGCAGCTTTTTGTCTTTGAAAAACGACGTAAAAGTGGCAGCATAGTGTGTGTGCTCCATCAGAAGGTGCAGCAAGGCTCAGCAGAGCAGCTCATTCGCCAGACATCAGCAAGTTCCAGCCAAACACAGCCATCAGACTGCTGGAGGTTCTGTACATGGTAGGAAGAGGACTGTTTGGGCAAAATTGAACGATGAGACGCCACCTATTTATGGTGCCCCGCCACTGCATGTAGTCAATCTTCATGAAATTTGTACACATGTTCTAAATGTTTCGGGCGAACAAAAATCCTCTTGGAGTAGTGCTCTAAAAAAAACAGGAAGTCGGCCACTTTGGGTCAGAGTCGCCATTTTGGCGTTTTACCTGACTTCGCATTTGAACTGAACTCCTCCTAGAGATATTATCATATTGACACCAAAATGGCTCAGGATGTTCAGAAGGCATGTGTGATCAAAAGTTATGCAAAACTTTCTCAAAGGAGTGAGGGGGCGTAGAGGGGGCGTGGCCTCAAAGTTTGATGTCTTGCCATGAAAGACGAAAGTGATATCACTCCCACATTAAACGACATATTTGAACCAAAATGGCCATGTATGATGCCAGTCCGATCCTCAAGACATCTATGTGGTAATTATTGGATTATGAATAGGCCACGCCCCCTGGCGACAGGAAGTCATGTTTTTTACTCATATACCCAGTTCTCTGACGTTTTGAACACAACCGGGGTCAAACTGGGTCAGATACCAGAAAACAAGTTGGTGATGATATCCGGTGAAACTGTTGCTCTACACTGCCAAGGTGAGACCGTGGGCGCCATGGCGAACTTTGATAAGACGCCATGACATATAAATCAATATAACCCCCTCAATTTTTCACCCAATCACTATCAAACTTATAGGGTTTAGTCATGGTCCGGTCCCGAACACACCCATATGACCACATCCTGTCTAGCCCTAAGCCCCGCCCACTTTCAACAGGAAGTGCTTTTTTTCAGATGCCGGGGTCCTTCTCCTCAGGCATGAACCCCAGACACTTGAAAGTGCTTCACAACAGGTCAAACCCTTTCATGATACCACAATAAAAATCTCAAGTTCCTTCGCCAAACGTAACCATGACGAATATTGGTCCGACGCGATCAAACAGGAAGTACTTGTAACTCACCCGTTGTACCATCGATCTCCACCAAACTTACCAGGAAGGATCGTAGTCAGACTGTCTGAACTGAGCAAATTGACATATGCTGGAATACTTGCAATTTGTCTCTATAGCGCCCCTAACAAATGTTTAATAGACCAGCCCCGCCCACTCTCCATGAACCGATGTAACATGTACAACATATCATTAATACTGTGCAAACTATTCAGTGTAGAATATTATATATTTTCAGCTTCGAACACTATATACATGTATAGTATACCAGGTATATACATCGGTACTTCTATCTGCAAATTACTCAAGGAGTGTGCACATCTGTTTATTTTTGTAAATATTTTATACCTTAGATCTTTTATTTATTTATTTATCTTCTATACTGCTCTCTTTGCACTGACATTGGTGATGGCTTAATCTCATTGTATATGTGTATAATGACAATAAAAGGCATTCTATTCTATTCTATTCTATATATATATATATATATATATATATATATATATGTGTGTGTGTGTGTGTGTGTGTGTGTGTGTGTGTGTGTATAAACATGTTTTAATTCTGTACGCTGAGTTTTAGTAGCCTAAATATTGATTTAACATAAATACCTTGTGCATGTGTATATTCATTGCACCTATATGTTTAATATGAAAGTACATGGTTAAACATCTGGCTCTGCTCTAGAAACTTTGGTTATAGTTATTCATTGCATTGTCATAACTACATCTCTGGCATTTTGGGGGCCCTGAAAATGCACATTTTTAAAACAGGGTCCAAAAGTGAACAAATCTGAAAACACCACGGTTTTGTTGCCATGTTTTCAACCCATACTCACCTTTTCTGTAACAATGCCATAGTCAGCACTTACAATAACGGCAGATTACAGTGTTGTGAGCATGACTTTTACAGCAAAATTAGCAGAAAATCCTGAATCCACCTGCACTTAAATATGCAATGTTTATAGCATCACAGTACCACTTACAGGCCTGACAGATGTACTGCAGAATTTTTAACGGTTTCATGTGGACAGATTTTATAAAAAGTTTCCATCTTCTTAAAATTAAATTGGTTCTAATTCTGTCTTAATGCAGCCTAAAGCTAGTCATGCTAGCTAAGTCAGATCATGGCTGAACTAGCAATTCCCAGCCAAAGGAAGCTCACATTTGGTCAGTAGAGAAATTTCTAGGCTGATAATCCAGTAAGGTTTATAGTGTCCATAACTTTCCATAGCCTATTTAGTTCTTGTGTCAGGAGACACTTCTGTTGTGAAATGTTAATTTAAAAAAGGGTGATGTTGACAAGTTTATTTTACTGAGTACGAGTTAGTCTTTATCCATTAATTAGTTGCTGTTATAATTGTGACATGCCCAGGAATCTTTGGTTTCTTGGAGCTATGAATGTCTTATTTTGAAATGCTTTATTTTGTAGTATAGGAAGTTCGGTCTTGAGGGAAGAAAAAGAATGAGCGTTTTGACGATATTGGTGGAGAAATGTATGTTGGTTGTTCTGCTTATATCAAGTTCGAAGTAAAACGTTAAAGACATCCGTACAGCCTGATTAATAAAGCTCCATTTACATAACAACTTTGTTTTAGCATGAGCCTACCTGACATGTTTCGGTGGTAGTCTTCTATCTTCACCAGCAGCAAGCCATCCGCAGGGAACAGCACCAACCTGTTCTGATGAGCTGTATTGGCAGGCTGCACCACCTCAGTGAAAATCAGCTGATGTATACGTCAGCTTGGGCGGTGTTGCCTGTTACTCTGATGATTACTTTGATAACATAAGTACTAAATCAACTAGCTTGGCTGGTTCTTGGTTCTCCAGCTGAATGGACTCACAGCTAGCTCTCAGATAAACTAGTTCGGAACTAGCTCGCTAGCTAAAGGGGTGCTTATAGTTAAACTAGACCTGTGTCACAATTCAGGGTCTACACACTTCAGCGTGCACAGACTACAAAGTGTCCTCCAGCCTACCTAGCAGACAATAATTTCTATCCAGTTAAAGCATTCTGAAACCTTTTAATAATGAAATGGAGCAGACATTTTATTTTTATCTTAATTTATCTGTGGGCCAAAATCTAAAGCATGTCAAGGAGGCAACCTAGTTGAGCTCTCCTCGGGCTAAGAGCAGGCAATGTTAACTTAAATGAAAAACTGGTGAGACCCGTATAATAAAACACATTAGTTGTCATGAAGAAGGCCACAAGCCAGTCCTATTGCCATGCTAGCTTGTCTCCTTATGGTGGCAATTGTAACTAAAATTCATTTCTTAGTAAAATCCTTTTTACCGCAAAAAAATGACCGAAAATGACTCAATTACCCTTGTGATAAAAACAGACATATGTTCAACTCAATTCAGCTTTATTTATAAAGCCCTTTAAAACAACCACCACTGAAACAAAGTGCTGTATACAACTGGAAAAGTAACAGAGAAGATACAACAATTAACAAAGAAATAAATTAAATAAAAAAAATAATTAATTGTTTTTAAAATGGTTTAAAAGCTATAAAGAATTTTTAATGAAAAGACAGATTAAAAACAAATAAAATGAATAAATAAAACAAACCACAGCTTACTAAAACAGGAAAAGAGCCTCATGCTGGGCTGAAAGTCAAACAATAAAAAAATTTTTTTAGGAAGAGTTTTAAAAATGGACAGCGAGGAAGCTTGTCTGATGTGGAAGCGGAGCTCATTCCACAGATCTATCTATCTATCTATCTATCTATCTATCTATCTATCTATCTATCTATCTATCTATCTATCTATCTATCTATCTATATTAGTGCTGGGCAACGATTAAAATTTTTAATCGCAATTAATCGCATGACATGCCGCCATTAATCGCATTGTTAAGCGCAAAATGTCTCTTTCCTTTAAAAGAAGGCCTATAGCTATAAAAAGAAAATACAGTAAATTTAGGTTTACTAACATGACATCAGGGGTCTCCAACCTGGGACTCTGGACCTTCCACAATGCCCCTAATTACGTGGCTAAAATATTTTTTTTAAATCTATCTTTCTTGTCATTAGGTTGGAAACCATGGACTTTTTTTCTTTTACATTATTTTCCACAAATATCCACATTCCTTAGAAGAAGGTCTGTCTATCCACTTTTTATAAAGGTTTTATGATTTCTTTGTTTTAAAACCTTAAAATGGAAATAAAAATGTGGTTCTTCAAAAATAACAAATATCCTATGGTGGCGCTTCATTAAAATATATATTAAGTTTCCTTTTTGAAAAGTCTGGTAACATCTGCTTCTCTAAAGGAATTTTTGTCATGGTGGCTGCTCTGCTGGGCTTCCAGGCCATTGATCAGGCTCATTGGCTCCACCTGCAGTTCCCTGATTGCCCCCTTGTCCCACCTGTGCTCTGCTCTACTTAAACCCTCTCCAGTCTTTGCTTCCCTGCCAGTTGGTCAACTGCTCTTGCCTTGTTGAAATCCAGCCTTGCTTCATGTTCCTGATTTCCTGTCTTCGACCCTGTTATGCCACGGATTTCTCTTGCCTGACCCTCATCGGATTATCTTGCCCCAAGTCTACCCGAATATCGAATCCTGTTTTGGACCAAGTATGGATTCTGGCCTGCCCCGGATAAGTAGTCTCTTTCCTGCCACTAGGGATGGTGAAACCGAGGCCTCATGAATCATCGAGCCAACTTTGACCCAAATGCTTAAAAATGGCTTAGTGTTCTGAATCATTTGACCAAACCAAAGAGCTCCATCTGCTGGCTGTGGGTGTCTGATGTATCAGAAGAACAGCGTTGACACCTCACATCTGTCATCCTTATCTCAACTTTGAATACGTGTTCAATAAACGATACGTAATCTACCATCTGAGTGAATATTTATTTTCTGTTGTTCATATAAATAACAAGGAGGGGTATTAGGTAACATTTGTTTAGGTAACAGAATTGTGGTGTAACTTAAGTAAACCAATCTGTAGTGATAGTAGTCTACTCAGTGGGAGGGCATGAGGGAAGGAGTGTTTGTGCAACGGGTATAGTGACTGTGTTATTTTATACAGTTGTAATAAAATTGTTTACTGTTTTATGTGTCTTATTATTTATAGTAGATATTGCAAATGTGTGTTATCGTCTACCTCATGAGTTTTCTTTTGCATTGCTGATCGTTGTTAAATGTGGCACAACAGTTTATAGCACACTGCACATTTATTTACATTAATTAACCAAGTTCAAAATCATTATATTCTCTGCTGATGGTGATCAGAAACCAGCTCGGTGTCTAAGGTCCTGCAGGTGGTGAGTTTTCCTCTGCGGCTGCAGACTGAGACGTTTCCTCTGATGTTCCTAGATGAAGTTTATGATTAATTTTAAAGTCTGCTCTTTGCAAGGCTATTTAAAAAACATCTATATAAAGAAAGGGGAATTAAGCTTACCTGTGATGTTGAAGGCACCGCCTGCTCCATCCTTCTCTCATACTCCAAGCTCCATAAGCAGTTACCATGGCAACGGCGTCTTGCGCAGACGTTTGTTTCCCCAAATCTCTAAAAGCTAAATGTGATTCAGTATAAGCTCATGCTGATGTGATGCTTTTCCTAAATTTGTTTTCAAAATGCAATGTCGCACAATCGCTACAGAATCTCGTCTCAAAAACCCGCGATCTCCACAGCGTTTGGAATCTGAGAGATTGACAAGCCCGGTCCCTTTGAAGATCCCGCTTGCTGCTCGATACGCGCTGATGACGTAACGAGGCCTCGTTTGGTCTATCACGTGACCTTTGGCATGCTGAATCAATGCTCAGAGACAATGCTCGCAACACTTCCGTGTCACATGCTCGATGCGTGATCGAGCAGATCGACTCGAGCATAACATCCCTACCTCCCACTCTGTGTACAACCTCTGCCTGCTATATTGACCACGCTGTTTGGATTTTGGATTGATGCCCTTATATTTGGAGTTTTTGCAGATTCCTGAACGCCACAGTCTTCCTGGATCCTCCCTCCTCGTCCTGTCAAACTCTTCCTGTTTCCCTGCACTTCCACCTGTATAATACATCCCTTTTTGCCTTATCCTACTCCTGTTGTGGTTGAATTTTCGGGTCCTCTGGGAAAACCATTAGTTTTATTTAGCTGGCTGAGGGAAAAACGGCTCTTTGGATTGGAAAGGCTGCAGACCCCTGCACTAAACACATAAACAGGTTTAACAGCAGTTTTCTCTTTAAACAGCAACAGTTAAAATATTTCTTTATATATATTTATAAAATATTTATGAGAAAGAAGAATGAAATGTTCAGGACTCACTAACTAAAAGGTAAAAAGTCAGCAGGATGAATTTAAAGCTGTGAAGCTGCTTCCTTCTATTCACAATATGCACAATAACTTCCATCCATGCACCTTCACTGCTTCATTATCCAGATTTGTACTTTAACTTGAGATAAAAAAAATATCACTTGAAACAAAACACAAACAACACTGAACTATCTACATTCATGTGAGAGAGAGAGGATGTGGGTCGATTCCATCCAGATGCCATCATTTTTGGTGAAGTCCATCGTAGAAGGCATGGAAATCTTTTGGCAAAACCTTCTTCAGCTCTTGAAGGTGTCTGAACTTCAACTCCTTAACTTTCAGACTGGTTGTGTACAGGGAGGTCACAGAGCTGATACTCCTCTTCCTCCTCAGGGATGGTGACAGATAGGGTTCCCAATTGTCTGAGTGGCATATCTTATAGGCCATTGTGCCATCCATGCTGTACCTAGATGATAGAGAGAAGGACATAAAGAAGAAAAGACAGACAGTGGACATGTGCATGACCGTTATTTCATGTATATTTCAAGCATTGTCAGATCTATTAATGTGTTAGTGGCGTACAATACTCTGTATGTTATATCTGAAAATAGAAGGCAAGAAGACAACATTTATGTGAGAATATGTCTGTGACAAAATGCCTGATTGCTCGGAGGTCATGCACTGTAGGATCACCAGCATTTTTTCCCGGTCGAATGGACTTGCAGAGGTTCACTTGGCTGAAGTCCATGAAAAAAGTGTGGCCCACAAGGGCCAACGTCCCCTCCCATCAGCACAGCCAGCCTGGATCTTGCCCCCTGGGGCAACCACCTCCCTCTGCCCACCCCAACAGTGGTGTGAGAGGACCACATTGCCATCACCTTCCATGCTCATGACTGTTTGTGAAGTGTGTAATTTGTATTTAAAATTGAGGGGCACTAACCACGCCGTGCTGGGAGCGAGGCCATACAAGCAGCCCCACCCACCATGCACTACATGGCATGCCCTCCAGAAGTTGTTTATGTGTTGTGTTTCTTCTGTTTTAAAGTGTAAGTATAATTAAAACTGAGAGGCACTGGGGTGGCCCCTCCGCTCCACCCAGCATGACGTGCACGCCTCCCAAGACCCTACATGTGTGTGATAGAGCGGGGAAGGAGAGGGGACCGAGGATGTAAGGCCAGAGGGAAGTGAACTTCCCTCCAGAAGGTGAGCCGCTGGTGACAAGACAGGCCAGGAGCAGCCATCCCTCACTTCTGGGCCACACAGTGACCACGGCCAACAAGCCGCCACCAACCCCAGACAGCCCCACCCACCACATGACTTGGGGGGAAGGAGAGGAGGGGGAGTAGAATGGTGGGAGACCCAAGACCCACAGCCCACCATCCCCAGGCCCACCCAGGCCTCCCCCACAGGTGCATGTGATCCCTCCCCACATACAAACCTATATCCTTGCCCACTTCCACTCATCCTGGCACATACACACTCACACCTCCCAGTCTCACCCCTAAACACACTCCAGCACCTCCCCCTACGATCCCTCAAACACCACTCAGCCCCCTTGAAAACCCTACACCCCTCCTGCTCCATACCCTGCCATACCCTGAGTCCTTTATTTTTGTATTAAGTGAAGTTAATCATTGTTTTGTTTTGTCAAGGTTGTTCCAGATGGGTGGAAGCTCACATGGAATAAGTAAAGACTTGGTTATTTTTAGAAATTCCCACCAAGTCCTTAAAGAGGAACTAATATTGATGCTTTTAAAACACTGATGTGGTTTGATGGCTGAGCTGATGAATGGCAGGTCAGAGATAACCAGATCCTCACACAAAGCTTGCTCTACATCTAACCATGATTCATCTAGACCGCTAGGTTTAAGCCATTTGGAAATATATTGCAGCTTGTTAGATAAGAAATAGAGATTAAAGATGGGTAGGTCAAATCTGTCTGTAGTCTGTGTAAAGATTGTAGACTGATACGAGGTGGCTTGTTTTTCCATAGAAATTTGGAAATATTTGAATCCAGTGACTCAAACCAGCTGGAGAATGGTTTAGTGGGTATCACTGATAACAGCTAGTTGACTTTAGGTAGAACCATTGTTTCAATTGCTAAATAATGTTTGAATCACTTAAACCTTTGAAATTCCTATGTTTTGCATGTTAGGATAGTTTCGTAAACATTGACACTGACTGGATTGGTTCTAACTCACCTTTTTTATTGAAGAAAAAATAATAATAATAACCTTACCGTGGTGGAGGAGTTTGATGATCCTAGTAGCTTTGTTGTCGGGGGCTTTATGCCCCTGGAAGGGTCACCCATGGCAAACAGGTGTCTAGGGGTGGGACCAGATGGAGTGCGGCTCAAATCACTCCTATGATGATGACAAACCATGGACCAAGGTTTCCCAGGCCTGGAGGTGGGGCACGAAGGCAAGCGCTTGGTGGCCAGGCCCTTGCCCATGGGTCCGAGTGGTCTGTGTTCCGTGCCTCTATTGTTGAGGTGGCCAGCCGGAGCTGTGGCCATAAGGTTGTCAGTGTCTGTTGTGGCAGTAACCCCCAGACTCGTTGGTGAACACCAGCAGTAAGGGATGCTGTCAAGCTGAAGGAGTCCCATCAGGCTTCTTTGGCCTGTGGGACTCCAGAGGCAGCTGATGGGTATCGGTAGGCTAAGTAGAAACAGGGCTTCGGTGTTCGCTAAGGCAGAAACTCAGGCATGGGACGAGTTTGGAGAGGCCATGGAGTCTGGTCCACCACCCGGAGTGGAAAGCAGTGCTCCATCAATACTGTGTACAGTGGGGGCTGCTGACCTTGACTCGGGACATTGTGAGGTGGTGGAGGGAATACTTTGAAGACCTTCTCAATCCCACTGACACGTCTTCCAATGAGCAAGCAGTCTGGGGACCCTGCTGCTGGCTTTCCCATTTCTGGGACTGAGGTTGCTGAGGTGGTTAAAACGCTCCACAGTGGCAGGGCCCCGGGGGTGGATGAGGTCCACCCAGAGTTCCTTTAGGCTCTGGATGCTATAGGGCTGTCTTGGCTGACTTGCCTCTACAGCATCGCGTGGACATCGGGGGCTGTTCCCCTGGACTGGCAGACTGGGGTGGTGGTCCCCCTCTTCAAAAAGGGGGACCAGAGGGTATGGATCTACAGGGGGATCACACTCCTCAGCCTTGGTGGTGCGGTCTATTCAGGGGTGCTGGAGAGGAGGGTCCATTGGATAATCAAACCTCTGATTGAGAAGGAGTAGTGTGGTTTTGTTCTCAGTCATGGACTAATGGATCAGCTCTACACTCTCTTCAGGGTCTTGGAGGGGGCATGGGAGTTTGCTCAACCAGTTTACATTTGCTTTGCGGACTTGGAGAAGGCGTTTGACCATGTCCCCCTGAGACTACTGTGGGGGTACTTTGCGTGTATGGAGTGCCAGAACCCCTTGTACAAGCTGTCCGGTCCCTGTACGACCAGTGTCAGAGCTTGGTCCGCATCGCTGGCAGTAAATCAGAGTTGTTTCCAGTGTGGGTTGGACTCTGCCAAGGCTGCCCTTTGTCCCTGATTCTGTTCATAACTTTTATGGACTGCTCTTTGGGGTTTCTTCAGCTCTCACAGGAGCGATTCGCAGCCTAGTGTGAAACGGCTGGCATGAAAATCAGCACCTCCAAATCCGAGACCATGATTCTCAGCCGGAAAAGGTGGAGTGCTCCCTCCGGGTCAGGAATGAGGTTCTGTCACAAGTGACGGAGTTCAGGTATCTCAGGGTCTCGTTCACAAGTTAATGGAGCGGGAGGACAGGCGGATCGGTGCGCCGTCTGCAGTGATGTGGACTCTGCATCAGTCTGTCGTGGTGAAGAAGGAGCTGAGCCAAAAGGCAAAGCTCTAGATTTACCAGTCGATCTACGTTCCTACCCTCACCTATGGTTATGAGCTGTGGGTAGTGACCAAAAGAACAAGATCACAAATACAAGCGGCCAAAATTAGTTTTCTCCGCAGGGTGGCCGGGCTCTCCCTTAGAGATAGGGTGAGAAGCTTGGTGATCAAGGAGGGGCTCAGAGTTGAGCCGCTGCTCCTCCACATCGAGAGGAGCCAGATGAGGTGGCTCGGGCATCTGGTTAGTATGCCTCCTGGACTTCCCGACCAGGCCTGGTGAGGTGTTCAGGGTACGTCCCACAGGAAGGAGGCCCCAGGGAAGACCCAGGGCATGCTAGAACGACTACATCTCTGCTGGCCTGGGAACGCCTCGGGATCCCCCTGGATGAGCTGGTGAATGTGGCCGGGGAGAGGGAAGTCTGGGTTTCCCTGCTTAGGCAGCTGCCGCTGCAACCCGAATCTGGATGAGCAACAGAAATAGATGGATGGATAATAATAATAATAATAATAATAATAATAATAATAATAATAATGATAATAATAATAATAATCTCTACTTTTTCTTTTCTTTCTCTATAAATTATTAATATTAAAGCATTTTCTGTGGTAAAATTTCTCATTTCAATCTTATTTGACTACATATGTCATTTTTACCCAGTAGACCCTTCATTAAGCCCTTAAAAGTCCACGAATATCAAATTTTAAAATATTGAAATGCCACAGTTTAACAACCATATTTTTTTTTTTTTTTTTTTTTTTTTACCCTGTCCTGTCCAGCATCCTAACATACAGAACGGTGGCCTGTGTGCCATATTTTGCTTGACAGATTTGCTCTACCAAGGGAGACATGTGATATACATGGCTGCCCTTGATATTTTTATTATTTTTATTGTAATCTTATTTTCTTTAGTCTTATATGTCAGTGCCAAACCAACACACAAACATCAACAAACATATTTTTTAGATATTTGGTTTTGTCACATTTCTACTAAAGTTATGTAAACGGAAAACGCTTAAAAACATACACTTCGCCATTCAACGTCTTCTTATTTGCCGTCATCATGAAATGAATTCTTGGAGAAAGAGGCTGTGAAGGATCCATCACCAGCAGCCTTTGCTGCAGGCCCAACAGAGCCCAGGTTTGTAGGCTGGAGTCGGAGGCGCCTTCCACATGGAGCAGGGCTTGGCACAACTGTGCTGATGACCCTGCCCTTTGAAGTGTGAAAGTGTGGGACACAGCGTATTGCAGTTGCAGCTGCCTCTTTTAAACATTTTCCATCATGGCTGCCCCCATGATTCATGTCTCAATAGAAAGATCTGTCTAGGCAGTAGCTGCATTGGCACCCATCAAAATTTCTTTAGAAAGTTTCTGCTTTATTCTACTCTCTCTCATCCATCCATCCATTCATCCATCCATTCTTTCTCCCTTCTTTCCCTTTGTCCTCCATCCTCACCATCCATCACCCATTCATCCTTCCGCCTTTCTTCCCGTCCCTCATCCATTTCTCCTTCCTCCCCTTTGTTTATTAGGAGTGTACCGGTACATGTATTCATATTCTCTATGTTCGGTATGGAACAGGCGTGTACCGACTTCCCACTGCTAGCCAGAGGTTACACAACCTCTGGCTAGCAGATGTTGTGGATAGTGACAGTTTTAAGGAGAAACAAGAACTTGAAGACTCTCTTCCATTGTTAAAGTAGTGTTTGGGGGCACTTTGGCTTCCCAGTTTTTCACTTCCCAAAGGTATTTATAACCGGATTTATAAACTGTGTTATTCATTTCTCCTTTTTGACCTTGTGATGGACTGGCCACCTGGACAGGTGGTACCTGCCTCTCACCTGCTAATTGCTGGTAGGCTTCAGCTACCCTGTGACCCTGAATTCGACAAAGTGGTATAAAAAATGGATGAATGAATGAATTTCTCCTTTTAGAAACAGCATTTGAAAATACATTTACAAATCACAGTATTTAATAAGGAATTAATATTTCAACATGCAATTCCTCTTTAATATTTCAGTTTAAAATGGTTAATTACAAAAATCTTTTAAATTTGATTTTTGAATGAATTAATTGTTGAATTTGAAATTGCATATAGCAATTTTTATTTTTATTTCACAATTAATTACTCATCATCGAAATGCTTTATTGCTGTTTGGAAGACCCTCCTGGTCCTCTGTAGTAAGAAAACTGAAAATATCTTGATAACAAAGATGATATAATAATATTAATTATAAAGGTTTTTCCTAAAAGTAGCTGGTATATGTCTTTCTGCACCTCAGTGGCAAACCTCTCTGTGCCTTGAGTGATGCTGTTAGTGGGGATTAAATTTACCGTCTGGAGTCTCTGCTGCCTGAAACTGCACCTTTGTGCTTTCCAAAGCATCTTTTAACAGGAAGTGCATATGCTGTGATTGTTCCACAATGACTTGGAGAATAATGTGCTGCTATCATTAGGAAGGTGCTGAGCTATTGAAAGATGCAGAATTTATTAGATTATGGCAATAATTTCAGATTGAAATAGATGTGATCCTGATTTGTTCTGCTCCATTGCTCACTGTGAAATGAGTAATGAGCCTGCAGACTGGAGGTGGAACAGTCCAGACTGGCAGACCACAAAAAATAAAGCCAAGGAGCTGTAGCACCGAGAGGCATCGCTGCAGTAAAAATGTGCCTTGCTCTGCCATTAACTGTGTGGAAAACTGAGCTACTGTCAAAGAAGTTTCCCACAAAAAAATAGACTTTTGCAACCTGTGAGAATGATTTAATGATTCTCCTTTCTTCTGCCCTCCGAGAAATAAAAAGGTTAAATGGAGAAGGGCTGGACTTGTGCTTGGGCACAAAGAAAGGCTCATGTTTGCACTGAGATCCTTACTCATGTAAGACAAAAGAGTAAAGTGAAAGAAAAGAAAGTAGGTTCACAGGTCCTCTCCTGAGTGATCCTTATGCACTGCTGTGCAGCTTACTGCTGCTGCAGTCTTGTCACCAACATGCAGGGAAAAAGAAGGGAAACAGGGAAAGTAATGGGCACAGATTCTTCAATTTAATTTTTAATTTAATTTAATCGATTTCTCTTGTCTCCACCTCACTGGTGTCCTGGTCCATCTGCTGCTGACAGACAGAAACTGTAGCATCCAGAGGAAAGGGTTAGTAAGTGTCTGTGTCAACCTGTGCCTTCAGTTAACCTTTCATTATACTATCATAAAATATATTAGGACATAATGGAATACATTTTAATATTGCAGCTGTAGGTTTCAAATCAAACTTTATTTATGAAACAAATTTAAAAAACAAAGACATGTCTCCAAAGTGCTGCATATCAAAAACCAACTATACTGATTAATAAAATAAAAATAAATTTGATAAATAAATGAAAATAAAATATACATAATAACATCACAGTGCTTTATATAATAACTTTTGAAATAATAAAAACATAGCACGTTTGCCTATGCATTATCTTCAAACAATGTGGGAAATCCTAGATGATGATGGCATGGCTCTGGGAGCTTCTGATAAGTGGCAACATCTGAGTCAATTGGAGGCACACCTGTGCATGTAAGGCCACAGCTCAAACACTGCTTCTTTTTTGACATTATGGAAAATTCAAAGAGATCAGCCAAGATTTTAGGAAGAGAATTGTAGTGCTCCATAAGTCTGGATTTCTAGATGCCTGAAGGTGCCACATTCATCTGCTCGAACAGTTATCAAGAATAGACAACATGGGAAGGTCCGCTCAGGAAGGAGACAGGTTCTGTATCCCAGAGATGAACATATTCCTGTACGACATGTGCGAATCAACCCCAGAATCAGCGCTAAAGACCTTGCCAAGACAATGGCTAAAGCTAGTAAGAGTGTGTCATTATCCACAAACAAGTCCTGTACCGACAACGGCTAAAAGGCCATTAAGCCACGAAGAAGCTATCACTCCAGAAGCAACATAAAAAAGCCAGATTACAATTTGCAAATGCACACGAGGACAAATACCCTAATTTTTTCTGGAAAGCATATCCTGTGGTCTGTGGAAACTAAAGTGGAACTGTTTGGCAATAACGACCATTGTTACATTTTCTAGGAAAAAGGGGGAAACTAACTCTGTCTACCTGACTCTCTCTCTCTCTCTCTACCAATATTTCTCTTTACACATGCTCTCTCTATCTGTCCCTGTCTCTCTCTGTACCTGACTTTGTCTCTTGCTTTACCTGACTCTGTCTCTCTGTCTACCTGACTGTGACTCTCTATTCCTGACTCTCTCTCTCTCTTTATACCTGACCCTGTCTCTCTCTCTCTCGACCTGACTCTGTCTGTCTTTCTCTACCTGACTCTGTCTTTCTCTATTGACAATCTCTATCTAATTTGCTCTACTCTACCTGACTCTCTCTCTCTCTCTCTCGCTCTCTCTCTCTCTCTCTTTCTCTCTCTCGTCACCTGACTCTTTCTCTTTCTACCTAACTCTGTCTCTCTCTCTACCTGACTCTCTCTCCCTACCTGACTGTCTTTCTCTATGTCTACCTGATGCTCTCTACCTGACTCTGTCTCTCTCTCTCTGCCTGACTGTCTCTCTGTCTCTCTACCTGACTCTGTCTCTCTCTTTACCTGACTGTCTTTCTCTGTGTCCACCTGACTTTGTCTTCCTGACTGTCTCTCTCACTCTACATATGTCTCTCTCCATACTGATTCATTCTCACTCTCTCACGCTCTACCTGACTTTCTCTCTCTCTCTCTACCTGACTTTGTCTTTCTCTGTCTACCTATGTCTTTCTCTCGCTCTCTATCTCTCCCTTCCGGGTTGTGTGTGTGGCGGTGAGCTCGGTGGAGGGGAGTGTGGTGAGTGTGGCTGAAAAGTTTGTTTTTCTTTGACCCACCTTTTTCTTTCTTATACTTGTCTACTGTTATCTACTGTGTTACTGGCCGTTTATAAGGTTGCTTCACTGGCATGAGGCAGGTTTTTTCTGCTGGGATGGCATCAGTAGAGACGCCATCCTTATCTTTAAAATACGGGGCTCGGCTACAACTTGATCCTTCTATACCTGTGGAGACCATTCTCCTAGTCATAGGGGAACAGGTTGGTCATGCTAAGCTAATATGCTAATAGCTAGCGGCATCTCGCTTAGCTGCGTTTACCTACAGGTTTCGCCGTTTGAGGTGCCGTCCAGCCGGGTTACGATCTCTGGGGTTCCCCCTTTTATTCCTAATGAGACACTGGTGCGGAAGCTGCAGCGTTTCGGTAAAATAGCAAGTGCTTTCTGCTCAGTTGGTCTGGGCTGTAAGAGAAACTGAAACATGTTCAGTCTCTCAGGAGGCAGGTGTTTATATTCCTAAACTCTCCATCACAGACTCTGGAGGTTTCCTTTAGAGTTAAGGCACTACATGGTCTATGCCAGTACAGGGAGCATGAAGTGTTTTGAGTGTGGAGATGTGGGACATAAGCAAGCTTTCTGCCCACATAAGTCAGCTGTAGAGTCAGCTGAGTACCGTGGGGAGTGTGTGGGGCAACCCGTAGAGGTTCCTGCAGACCCTGCTGAGTGTCAGGAGGGGAAGGGAGGTCCAGGAGAGGGGCGTGGCAGACAGGTGAGTGGTGACAAGGATGATGAACAGACTGATTATCTGAGTGTGAGTGTTCCAGCTGAGGACAGGAGTGAGGCTGAGGGGAACATCAGGAGTAGTGAGCAAGCTTCTGCTGAAGCAGCCTCTGTGTCTGACGCTGGAGAAAACATGGATTATGTTACTGACTCTGACTGTACATCTGTTGCCGGTTCACAGTCTTCTAGTGGGGATCTTTATACTTTTGAGGAAATGAACGATTTCCTGGAGGAAACTTTTGGGAAGTGTGTGCGAGTGTGTGAGGACTTTCCTGATGGCGAGAAGTGTGTTAATAGCGTGAGGACTCTACTGAAGGTGGTTGGTGTGGACTTGTTGGATGAAAAGAAACGGTTCCGTCTGAGTAAACACACGACGAGCATTCGAAAACAGTTAAAAGCTAGTAAAGATCAAAGTGCTAAACAACTAAAACTCCCAAAGTAAAATCATGGTGCTTCACTGGGTGATCATCCTTTTATTGGTTTCTACTTCTGTCATCTTTATTTCTCTCCCCTGTATGCAGAAGGTGAGGGTGGGCTCCTTGAACATAAATGGAGGGAGGGATCGTCAAAGGAGGGCGGTTGTTTTAGAAACAATCACTCAGAAAGGCTTGGATGTAGTTTTCCTGCAGGAGCTCATAGTGATGTGGAGAATGAGGTAGACTGGGGTCTGTGGTGGAAAGGCCAGTACATCTTGTCTCATGGCACAAACCTCTCTGCTGGGGTTGCTGTCCTTTTCTCGCCAGCTCTTAATATTAACATCACTTCCACCACAGAGCTGGTCGCAGGCAGAGTTCTGGTAGTTAGAGCAGAAATTCAGAATTTTTCCTTCTGTTTTCCTAACGTATACGCTCCAAACCTGGGAGTTGATAGGCTTGTCATTTTTAATCAAGTCAGGACCTTTCTGAAGCAGTGTGATCAGAGTGTGTGTGTAGTGATGGGGGGAGACTGGAACTGTACTGTTAATTTTGTTTTGGATAGGAAGGGATTAGAACCTCATCTCCAGTCATCCACTGCTTTATCCTTGTTGCTCTCAGAGCAGAGCCTGGTAGATGCCTGGAGGGTTAAAAACCCACAGAAGAAGCAGTTCACCTGGGTCAGGGTGGTGAGCGGGTTTAGGAGCGCATCTAGGCTGGACAGGTTTTACTTAACAGACAGTTTTAGAAACAGACTACTTACCAGCTTTATCTATCCGGTAGGTTTTACTGACCATCACTTAGTCACCCTGGACTTCCAGGTTTCTCCTACTACTAGGTGCAGCTCTTACTGACATTTTAATATCAAGTTGCTACAGGACAGTTTCTTCTGCCAGAAGTTTCCGGACTTCTGGGGGATCTGGAGGGGGAAGAAAGGGGATTTCCAGTCCCTAAGTCAGTGGTGAGAAGTGGGTAAAGCCCAGATCAGGGTCTTCTGTCAGCAGTACACTAGTCACTACTAGTGCACTGCTGTACAGTCAGGAGGAATGTCATAGCGAGTGTGTGGATGAACTGCTGGAGGGGCTTCCTCAGCTGAGCTCTGCAGATAAAACTCTTCTGGAGGTCCCCATCTCTCTTGAGGAGCTCACTACTGCTGTTGGCCAGATGACTTCAGGCTGGGCTCCAGGGCTGGATGGACTACCTGCTGATTTTTATAAACACTTTTGGAGTTTCCTGGGAACAGACTTGTGGGAGGTGCTAACGGAATGTTCCCGGAATGGACTTTTGCCTTTTTCCAGCCGTCATGCTGTTCTTTCGCTGCTACCTAAAAAAGGAGATTTGACTTTACTTAAAAACTGGAGACCTGTTGCTTTGCTGTGTACAGACTATAAACTGTAATCCAAAGTTCTTGCTAACAGATTGAAGCACATTTTGGGGTTTATCATTTACAGGGACCAGTCATATGGAATACCAGACAGATCAATCATGGACAATCTTTTTCTGATGAGGGACTTGTTTGACGTTTGTAAACTGTTTAGTTTGGATGTAGGTTTTATTTCTCTGGATCAGGAGAAGGCCTTTGATCGAGTTGATCATGGTTTTCTTTGTTCCGCTTTAAGAGCATTTGGTTTTGGGGATGGTTTTGTTTCCTTACTGACTATGATTTATAAAGATGTTTTTTGTTTGATTAAAGTGGGTGGGGGGCTGAGCTGTCCAGTCAAGGTTCAGAGAGGGATCAGACAGGGGTGTCCGCTGTCTGGACAACTGTACACCATTGCTATTAAGCCACTTTTACACCGTCTGCGCTCCCAGTTATCAGGTCTTTTGTTGCCGGGGCTGTCTCACTGCCCTTCTCTGGTTGTTTTTGCTTATGCTGACGACATCATGGTGTTGGTCAGGAATCAGGGGGATGTGGATTGTCTTAAGAGCAGTCTGGACTTGTATGCTTGGGCTTCTTCAGCCAAAGTCAACTGGAGCAAGAGTGAGGCTGTACTGGTTGGACAGTGGGCTGACAATCCCATTTCTTTACTACCTGAATGCCTCAGTTGGGGGAACCAGGGGTTGAAGGTTTTGGGTGTTTATTTGGGGAGTGAGGGTTTTCAGAAAAAAAATTGGGAGGTTGTCATGGAGGCAGTGTGTGCTAGGTTGGCCAACTGGAGGTGGCTGCTGCCCCAGCTGTCCTACAAGAGTAGGGTTCTAGTGGATAATAATTTGGTTGCCTGGACCCTCTGGCACAAACTGATTGTGCTGCCACCACCAGAAGGGCTGCTTGAGGACGTCCAGAGAACACTTGTGGACTTTTTCTGGTCTGGGCATCATTGGCTGAGAGCGGCGGTCCTGTATGTCCCGGTCCAGGAGGGGGGACGGGGCCTGATTGACATTGTCTCTCGCGTGACAGCCTTCAGACTACAGATAGCCCAGAGACTGCTCTATAGTTTTGGATTACCGTGAATGGACGCCGCCTGTTTGTTGCTGAGGAAGGCAGGGGGCTTCGGCTACGATAAACATTTGTTCATGCTCCAACCACAGTCTCTGGACCTGACGGGCTTGACACCTTTCTACCGGTCAGTGTTGCAGGCATGGCAGGTCTTTTCCTTCGAGCGGGAGCCTGTCTGTACTCCTGGGTTCTGGCTGTTTGAGGAGCCCCTGCTTGGAAACAAACGGTTTTCTCCTCCGATCCTCACATCTGTCACTCTGTGGTCCCGGATGAAGGAGGTGGGCTGTGTCAAACTGGGCCACCTCCTGAAGTCCTCGGTTTCTAGTCTGGCCGGTCTGCTGCGGATACACTCGGACAGGTTGCTTAGCAGGCTGATACAAGAGGTCTGTGCTTCTTTACCAGAACCACTGAGAGCGTTTGCTGAGAACCACACTCTGTCTGACCAGTGGGATGATGAGTACGAGTATGTTTTCCCGTCTCTGGTGGTTTCTCCTGCCATAGAGCAGTGGCAGGAAAACCAAGAACTTTTACTGACTTTTCAGACACCAGAGCTGGGTGAGTTTGAAGGGCTGGGAAAGAGGGCCCTCTACCTCATCAGCATGAAGGTTTCAAACCTACGCTCTCTGGCGGCTGTCAGGGGGTCGAGGTAGACTGAATTTTTTGGCTCTGGGGCGTCCCCAAAAGCCTGCTGGCAGTCCCTGTACAAACACCCCATTGATAAACGGTCTGGTGACCTTCACTGGAGGGTTGTGCATGGGGCCATAGCCACCAACAGCTACCTGGCACACCTTGATCCGAACACAGGACCTGGGTGTCCCTTTTGTTTCCAATTACAGTGTGTGCAGAATTATTAGGCAAGCTGTATTTTTGAGGATTAATTTTATTATAGAACAACTATGTTCGCAATGAACACAAAAGACTCATAAATATCAGCTGAATAATAAAAGCTGAATATTTTTGGAAGTTGGAGTGGGTCTTTTTAATTTTAGTATCTTAGGAGGATCTCTGTGTGTGCAGGTGACTATTACTCTGCATAATTATTAGGCAACTTAACAAAAACCAAATATATACCTGTTTCACTTATTTATTTTTACCAGGGAAACCAATATAACAACTCAAAATTTACAAATATACATTTCTGGCATTCAAAAACAAAACAAAAACAAATCAGTGACCAATATAACCACCTTTCTTTGCCAGGACACTCAAAAGCAAAAGTCTTCCTGTACCACTGCTTGAAGAAGGTGTCTTCCAGAAACTGGCAGTAGGACTGGGAGTTGAGCTTGACTCCATCCTCAACCCGAATAGGTCCCACAAGCTCATCTTTGATGATACCAGCCCATACCAGTATCCCACCTTCACCTTGCTGGCGTCTGAGTCGGAGTGGAGCTCTCTGCCCTGTATTGATGCAGCCACGGGCCTATTCATCTGGCCCATCAAGACTCACTCTCATTTCATCAGTCCATAAAACCTTAGAAAAATCAGTCTTATGATATTTCTTGGCCCAGTCTTGACGTTTTATCTTGTGTGTCTTGTTCAGTGGTGGTCGTTTTTTCAGCCTTCCTTACCTTGGCCATGTCTCCGAGTATTGCACACCTTGTGCTTCTTGGCACTCCAGTGATGTTGCAGCTCAGAAATATGGCAAAACTGGTGGCCAATGTCATCTTGGCAGCTTCACACTTGATTTTCCTCAGTTCATGGGCAGTTATTTTGCGCCTTGTTTTTTCAACATGCTTCTTGCGACCCTCTCTCTCTACCTGACTTTGTTGCTCTTTCTCTACCTATGTCTTTCTTTTCTCCACTGACTCTCGCTATACCTGACTCTGTCTCTCTCTATATCTGACTGTCTTTCTCTGTCTACCTGAATCTCTCTACCTGACTCTCTCTCTCTCTCTCTCTTTATTTACCTGACTCTGTCTCTGTCTTGCTACCTGTCTTTCTCTATGTCTACCTGACTCTACCAGACTGTATCTCTCTCTCTACCTGACTCTATCTCTCTTTCTCTCTACCTAACTCTGTCTCTCTCTATGTCTACCTGACTCTGTCTCTCTCTCTACCTGACTTTGTCTCTCTACCCATGTCTTTCTCTTTCTACTGACTCTCTCTCTCTACCTGACTGTCATGCCTGCTCCACCTGCACCAGTACGCTCTACTTCACCAGCCTACTGATCACCGGTCCTAAGACTTCATTACCCAGGATTCCTCTGTTCCAGCTCATCGGACTCACCTGCCAACTCTCCTCATCAACCTGACAAGACACACCTGTCCTCCGGTCTACTTAAGCCTTCAGCACACTGCAGATCTTTGTATTGTCTTGTAGCTACTTCAGTCTGTGAGAGCTGCATTAAACCCTTTTCCTCATTCAGCCTGCGCTTGTGTCCGACTTTCAGCATTACAGAAGACAATACCAACCATGGACACAGCGGGCAGTTCTCCTGGAGAGGGATTTTCTTCAGCCATGGCCCAGAATTCTCTGAGGAACGCCTCTACCGGTCTGACACCTTTCCAGTGTGTGCTGGGGCGTCAGCCCCCATTGAGTCCCTGGATCCCGGATCCGGAGAGGGGTCTGGGCCGTTGATGAGTGGTTTCGGCTGGCTGAGCTGGTTTGGGAGACCACTCATGTCCAGCTGCGTTGAGCTATTCACCATCAGAAGATCCAGGCGGATCGAAGACAGTCGAAGGCTCCAGTGTTCGGACCAGGGGATCGGGTCTGGCTCTCCACTAGAGACCTCCATCTCCGGCTGCCTTGTCGGAAGCTGAGTCCTCGCTTCATCAGCCCCTTTAGGATCCTTCAGAGGGTCAATGAGGTTACGTATACTCTCCAACATCCCTCACACTTGCGTATCTCACCGACTTTTCATGTCTCCCTCCTCAGGCCGGTGATCAGAGGTCCCCTCGCTGATGCTGTTCCACCGGATGATCGTCCTCCGGCCCTGGAAGTTGAGGGGACTGTGGCATATTCGGTCCAGTCCCTGCTGGATTCCAGGCGTCGCCAGGGGCGCCTTGAATACTTGGTGGACTGGGAGGGGTATGGCCCTGAGGAGCGGAGTTGGGTCTCCAGTGGGGATGTCCTGGACCCTGATCTCATCCGGGAGTGTCCGATTTTCAGCCAATCCAGCGTTACACTGACTGTCTTTCTCTATGTCTACCTGACTCTCTCTCTCTCTCTCTCTCTCTCTCTCTCTCTCTCTCTCTCTCTCTCTCTCTCTCTCTCTCTCTCTCTCTCTCACATTGTCCAGCGCAATTTAGAATGAAAACTACTTGAACTGACAGAAATCTAATCCAACTTTATTTGTTAGCACTTTGGCTTTGTAGTTAAACAATGTAATCAAATGGTACCATAAAATGCCTGAAAGGGTGAAGTTTTCAATAAACCATTTTGCCTGTAAATCAGCTGAAAAGCCGATGAATAAAGAGTTATTAATATTGTGTAATTTCACTTCCTTTAACTGGCGCTTATTCACTGAGACTGTCACTAGCACTGCACCAAGATGGCCACTCTGTCGCTGAAGTGATGTCTACATATACATGTCTATGGGTACACCCTGGACAGGTTGCCAGTCCACCACAGGGCCAACACAGAGACAAATTCTCACCCTCACACCTAGGGAGAATCTAGAGTGATGAATTAACCTAATATGCATGTCTTTGGACTGTGGGAGGAAGCTGACGTATCTGGACAGAACACGGGGAGCAAACTCCACACAGACAGGCTGCTGTTCAAACCCCTCCCTAGCTGAGGATTAAACCAGTAACCTTCTTGCTCTGAGACTGCTTTGCTAACCACTACACCATCGTGCAGAAATATTTTATATACATTTAAATTGTATCTGAAAATTTACTGTATAAATGACCATGGTATGTACTAAACGGTGCACTGGGTACACATTCAGCTCATAGTATCAAACATGCTGTTATGAATAACCAAGACTCCCAGATTCATCAAGAGCAAGTCCCTTTACGATGGTAAATATGTACAATCATAGCAATTCAAAACAGACATGACATGCAGTTTATTTATAAAAAGATCGTAATGTTTGACTAGTTACATCTCCACAGAAGGATTAAAGTTTTTTTGTTTTTTTTAACCTGTCCTGTCCAGCATTATAGCAAGCAAAATGATAATCTGGTTGTGTCAACCAAGATAGCCCTACTAGGAACTCTGGGTGGACCTCATCCAACCCCGGAGCCTTGCCACTGAGGAGCTTTTTTACCACCTCAGCGACCTCAGCCCCAGAGATGAGAGAGCCAACACCATGGTCCCCAGACTTTCTATCTGCTCCTCATCGGGCAAGACGTGTTGGTGGATTGAGAAGATCGTCAAAGTGATGGTCGCCTTGGGATGGCCTAAATGAAGGACCAGGCGTGGTGAATTTGGGGTGTACACTTTCCCCCCCCCGTGAAAACAGTGTTGTTGCGACCCCGTATGAAATTGTTGAAAATATTTCTAATATGGGACCTTTAAGACATAATAGAAATAATGAAATAGAAGGACCTGCTTAGGCCTCTCCAGGCAACAGCTGGTCCAACGGATCAAGTGACACATTGGTCTGCCTAGCTGACTTTCTGATTGAACTGGTGAAATCCACCAGGATGGACAGGAAAGTGATCTGGAACATTTCACACAGATCTGCATTGGATACGGTCACCATGAAGGCTTTTGATGAGGAGATGCGGGAAGGAGGCAGCAAGCATGAGAGAAGATTGCAGCTAAGTGAAAATCCCACCAGCTCTACCTGGCAATAATCTTGCGCCAACCTAGCTCCATCCAGAATAAAATGGATGAGTTAAGGACATACGTAATACAGAGGCTGCACCTGACTCTGTACCGCATGGATGGACTTTTCACTCCTACGAGCTGACAGGAGTGAAAGCTCAGGGAAGACCCAAGGGGGAGGGGTCTGTGACCACGGGTGCCGTAACTACTCTATTAAACATGTAGTACATAACCATGTAACCTGGAGAATTTGGTAGCATCTTATCTGGTCCCACCTAACAGCAATGCACTGCGCTGCTGCTGCCTTAGCAGAATGTGTTCCTGATGCCCGTGCAAATATTCTGGAACATTTTAACACCTACAACATGGCAAAAGCCTTGCCAGGGTTTCAACAATTTTAAAATGCAAAATAAAATAAATACACTGAATAAAAGTTACATGAACATCAAGTGGCCCTACTAGTCCACAAGCAAATCACCAATAGCCTCATCTGATCATAATGTGGTCCAACTGATTCTAACATATAGGACTAAACTGAAATCCAGGAAATCTCATAACAAGGTGATACGGCTCTGGACACAGGACAATAAAGAGACTTTAACAACCTGCTCTGTAGCAACTGGGAGGTGCTGAGGCAGGAACATTGGACTCAGCATGTTATTGTGTTCTGTGTTGAATCCATCATACCAACAAAAACAAAGTCTGTCTAAATACTAAAACCTAAAGACATTAACAAATAATAAAGAACAAGAAACTTAGCTTTCAAAAAAAGAACATGCTGGAGTGGAAAAAAGAGGGACAAGGAGTTGAAGCGTAAGGTTAAGGATGGAAAAGGACATACTAAGGAGACGCCATGAAGGAACAGTTTAACATGAATAACTCAAGGAAAATGTGGGGACACTGAAAAATATGGCTAGAATGCAAAGCAAACAGCACAGACTGATCGTAGCTAATGGCGAGCTGGCCTTTGCTAAGGAGCTGAACACCTTCTTCACCATGTTTGAGACTGCTGGGTCAAACAGGGCAGCACAGATGTTCTGAGGCAAGTGACTGTACAACCGAGGGCCAGAGCGGCAATTACGCTGGGTCAGGCGGCTGACACCTTCCACTTAAAGGATCCACCGGCCCTGAAACATCCCTGCTTCTGTTCTGAACGATCTGGTGGAGGACAGTCCTGCTTCTGATGACTGCTCTAGAGCACATATGTCAAACTGGTCCAGCAAAGGGCCGTGTGGCTGCAGGTTTTTGTTCCAACCAAGCAGCAGCACACCAGATTGACTGATTCAATCAAACTGATCTTCAGTCTTTCAGACAGCTGATTGGTCAAAACTGTGTGCTCTTGGCTGGCTGGAACAAAAACCTGCAGCCACACGGCCTTTGCTGGACCAGTTGAACATGCCTGCTCTAGAGGAAGAGGAGAAGATGGGACACATGCACCTGTCATTGCTATGGTTACTGTCTTGCTAGGTCTCGTCATATTGCTGCTGGGACTATCTCAACCTACTAGAAGAGGTTGATTGTTGTTGTGTAATACCTGACACCTGTTCCTTTCTTCACATTCTCATATGGACCACTTCCTGATGACCGTGTCAAGGTATCAATTTGCTACTGATGCTGAAGCCTTTCAGGGACTTCATGCCAAATATCGCCATAACACATTTTGTTATTTAAGTTATCACATGTTTTGGGTGATTACACACACACAAAAATTAAATATACAAAGCACACACACACCTTGAAAATATCTCAAAAGTTCTCTCAATGCAAAATGATACACATATGGGAAAACTGATTCTACTTTTGATAAATTAAGTACTACTATAAAAATAACTGTGCTTATTGTGGGGGATTCCATGGGCCGACATGTACACATGAACAGGTCCTGCACATCTTGCCACTCAGGTGCAGTAATCACAGACATCAGCGGCTCCGTCCACCAACTCTCTCATCAACACCCCTCAGCTTCCACCATTGTAATACATACAGGCACAAATGACTTCAGGTTCCACAACAGACAGAGACACTAACAGATGGATTTTATCAACCTCATTAACAACATCAAACAGGTAAATAACACTGCATCATCTCTGGTCCACTTCCTTCACCCCGTTATGGATACATCAAGTTCAGACGCATCCGACAGCTTGGTTAAAAGGTTACTGTCACACCATCAGTATCCCACATCCACAACTTCACCACTTTCTACAGTAGACCTCACCTTTTCAAACCAGATGGTTTACACTCAAATCACACAGGTTTTCATCTTCTCACCATGAACATTCAACTCACCCTCCACTCCTGCAACACTCTCTCTGATTGATGGGCCAGCCAGAACACAGCTCTCCCAGTCAGACCCTCCCCTCTTAGACATTATATACTAGTGCACATCACCAGCAGACATTGTTAGGATTTTAGAATAGAAGTAGAAGTGTATGGATATGGAGAGGGATGGTTATAATCATTGTTAATATTTCATTATTAACTCCATTACTAACTATTCTATCACTTTTTAGCTCAATGGTGTTCCTTACCTCTCACAGGTATCTGTCAATTAGGATAATTCACTTGTTTTTCATAAAAAAAATACATGTTCAACTTAAATGTGTTTTGTCCAGCTCCTTCCACTTCTCCCCAAAAACATGCATCCCTTCTAGATTAGTCATTTCGAGAATGATTTTCTGTATTGAATTAGGCAATGACCAGCTCAAAAGCTGGACTTGATGTCTGTTCACACAAGTCACTGCCATCCTAGTCGGCTCTGGCACTGTCTTTATTATGTTTTCTGCAGACAGTTTTTCCCTGACGCATATTTGGGGATGAAGACCACTGTATTTCATCATTTTTGGACATGAATGTCTTGCTTGGAGGAATAGGAATATCAATTCTCTCATCTCGTTCAAAATCAGATTCATTAGAATCAGAATTTAGCTCAAGATAGTCTTCATCTTCAGACATATCCTCTATTTCACTGTCATGATGAAAGATGCCTTCCAGAGCCTCCTGGACTGTCATGTTTTTGTAAAGGTCTGCCTGACAGAGTGTAACCTCTGTTTTAAACCGGGTGTGTGTGTGGCACGTTACAGCTGTGCCTTGGCCTCCTCTGTTATTTGCAGCCGTTTTAGTCAATGGTTTTGATTTCCACCGGGTTCACCACAGCACATATCAGAAGCATCCTATTGTTTGATGCTTCACGCACCTAGAACGCATAATTTCTGCAGTTCAGACAGGAAATCAGACATGGGTCAATCACAAGATTCTCCACTTCTGGGATTTTGTGATCTTGCAGATCCTTTTAGGCCAGTGTTTCTCAGACCTGGTCCTCAGGGACCACTGCCCTGCATGTTTTAGTTCTTTCCAACTCCAGTACACCTGATTCAGATTAATTGAACTGCTTGTCAAGTACTTTGCAAGCCTGCTAACGAGCCATTCATTTGAGGTGTATTAAAGGTGGACACCTCTAAAACATACAGGGCAGTGGTCCCCGGGGACCAGGATTGAGAAAACACTGTTTTAGGTGACTGCACTCGTGGATAACACGCTTCCCCAGTAAAAATTGCCGCTCCACGGAGGTTGGAACAAAAACCGTGGTGCAGCCGTAACAGGGTGTACACAGAGGCCGTTGTAAAGGAGGGGTAATGTTGGTATAGAAACTCCCATGCATGAGAATCCTTTATATGTTTTGCCCTTGCCCTGTTGAGTGTCCACTGAATGTGGGTGGAGTTTTCCCATGAGAACATAAATAGTTTGAGTAGTTTGAGTGTGAGTTTTTAGACATAATAAATTACTCTTTTCAGACGGGTGTCTTTCCATCTGCCTGTAAAACAGTGGTGGTGAGGCCCTTTCTGGAGAAGGGTCATTTAAACCCCACTGTTTTAATAATTACTGACCTGTATCCAACTTGGCATTTTTAAATAGAATCATAGAAAAAGTTGCTTTTATTCAGTTAAATGACTTTTTTGATTAAAACATCAGAAAAATATTAATCTTTTTTCAGGACAAACCACAGAACCGAAACACCCTTTGAAAGATTAACTCCTTTCTGACTGCAGGAACTTTTGCAGTTCCTTTTCAGGAACCAGGCCGTTTTTTCACACATTCGGACATGTAGGAACTAGGGGTAAAAGCCCTCAGTTTCTATAACCATTTTAGCTCCTACTCTGAGGCAGTCTTTTTGGGGTTCCATAGGAACCCTCATGACGTAGGTGTTTGGTGATTGGTAGCTACGCCCCTTGCCAGATTTCCCCATCTTGTGTCCCCGCCATATTTAAAAAACCATGATTGCAGCTGTGGATGACAACAAAAAGAGTATGCGATAAATGGACTGATGAGGAGGTCAAAATTTTCTTCTGACTGTCTACGCCACAGAGGATACTCAGATAAGTTTTAAAGGCTTGCACTGTGATATAAAAATATTCATAATGAAAAAAACATCAATGACTTTGAAAGAGTCAGAAGTTTTCAGTTTTGTCAGTAAGATGTGGTTTGGCCACATCTAGAAAATATTAGCTAATAAAAATATTAAGCAGTTATTAACCAATAATAGCTATGAAATATTAAATAATCCATCTTTGCCTGCTACATTTTAAGTCTTATCCTGGGGTGTGTATTACATTACAGTTTATCACCTTTTTAAGATGCACTACATTCCAGGATGAAGTTCATCATGTTTACCAAATTTCTGGCATCAAATACTTGTGGACACTAATAAAAGTACACACCTGTAAACATCTCACCACCCTTTTTACATTTTGACCTTCATATACTGCTAATTTTGTGTAACTATGTCCTCATAATTCTTCTAAACCACAAGTCAATCACAAATAACGCCTAAAGTGACACATTACTCCTCCACCTTTCTATTGATGATTACATAATGCACACAAAGCTTGAAGCAGGTGATGAGATCTTTATTCTGAACACATGATGCATTTTCTATGGAACATTTTCTCTTTAAATGTGTACATCATGTATACATGTATGTTCTGTCTGTCGAACTTCCAGAACATGATGCTTATTATGAAAAGGTGTGTTGTGATTAGCTGAGGAAGGTAGGAGCTAAAGCATCCAGGCTGTAGCTCTCCAACTCCCTCAGTGGCTGCAGCAGGTGAGGCCTTGACATGGTATGCCTAATTTTATCGTCCATCAGTAACATCTCCGTCAAGCAGAGCATGAACACGGCGATCTCTTCCTTCTCCACATTAGGTTGGTGGTGTTGCTTTTTATTTTTTTTTTTGCGGGTTTTGTTTTGTTGTTGTGTGGCGCTAAAGTCACACGTCATTGTTGCAGACGGTTGCTTCACATCGGTCCCACTACTCCCCCAAACTCATGTGCGAATGCAACATAAAACAGTTCCCCTGGGGAAATGCAGGTCATAGAACTAGAACAGTTCTTAGAACTGTGTTCTTAGAACCATTCTGTCCGAATGAGTGTATTGATTAAGATTTTAGGTGGAACTTTTATACACAGAAACTTTGTCCATGTTGCCTCTTGGGGATGTCATCAGAAGACACGGCATTGATTGCCACAGCTATGCTCATGATACGCAGCTTTAACACATCACACCAGGTTTAAAATTGCTGCATTGGCTCCCTGTGCATTTCAGAATTGATTATAAGCTTCTTTTAGTGGTTTATAAATGTCTTGGGCCTTCTTATTTATCAGACCTGATTTTGTTAAGCCTGCACCTGACACTGCAACAGACACACCCACTCTCTGTATGAGAAGGATCTTCTTCTCATACAGACGGACTCTCCTTTGTCACATATGGTGGCAGAGGTGAGGACCCAAATGATGGCAGTCAAGGCAGGAGGCAGAATCGGTGCAGGTAAAGGGTTTATTCTATTAAAACTCAGGACAGGAAACCACACACGACAGGGATAAACTAAATATAGATCTGACAAGGACAACTGAAAACCAAGGGCATATATACACGGAGGGAGTAATAAGGAACAGGTGAAGTGGATGAGTAATTAGACCAGGTGATCTAATGGGCCAGAAACAGAAACCACAGAGCACATGAGGGAAAACCGAACTTAACATGACATAACCGAAAACCCAAACCATGATCTTAAAACGGAAACTAAACATGATAAAAACCAGAACTATAAACCAAAATCATAACTAAAAAAGACATACATGATCATGATACAAACACAGCCCATGTTCATGACACTCCTTGATCCCCATTTCCTGGTTCCAACTCACCTTATCATGGCAGTTCAGCAGTAGCCGAATCCGGCATCAGTAAGACTCTTCCAAGATTCCTGATTTTCATTAAACTTCTTGGTATTCCAACCTGTTTATGTGTGTCTTTTTTTTAACACTTTTAAATGCCGAACCCTCGCAGACCCTGAGGTCCTCTGGTACCAGCCTCTTAGTTGTTCCAAAAGTAAGAACCAAGACTTCTGGTGAGGCCTCTTTCCACCACTACAGGCCTCGACTGTGGACCAGCCTGCCAGAGAACCTCAGGGCTGCAGAGACTGTTGATAAAAACAGGTTTGACAGAAACAAATTATCATTAAACTTGAACAAAACAAAGACAATGTTTTATGGAAATGGCAGTAAAAATACAGAAGCTCAGTTACAAATAGATGGTTTAGAGAACACAACCATAAATTTCTCAGAGTAGTAATCAATGACAAAAATCAACTGGAAGTCCCCTATTAAACATGTACATGCTAAACTGACAAAGAGTTTTTTCAGTATTTCACAGATCAGAGCAGGTTTATTGTTCAGGTTTTACCATATTTAACGTAGTGTACAGAGGTTTGGGGTAATCACTACAAAAGTCCATTGTATTCAGTAGTCATTGTCAGTTGCATACATTCCTCATAGACAGTAGTACCAATGGCAGTAGGAACGGCATCTCACATTCTGACATTTTGACATTACATTCACATTAGAGATCTAACATTATTCCTTCCTGATTTACCAGGTACAAAACAATATACAATACTCTTTATTGTGTAAAATGATTGTCATACCCAGCCACATATGCACACTTGTGTGCAAGTGCCCATCTATGAACATGTAATGCAATAACATCCATAAACAGGCCCGTGCAGGTAGTGGCTGTACATAGGCCTGTTCTGTACAAGATGCACGTCAGCAGCCTCATCCTTGTTCATCCTCTGGACGGAGCTGGAAAGGGAAGCCAGTACAGAGGAGATGACCATGCTGCAGTCTAGTTGAGTCGGTGGTGATCTGGAGTATTCCACTCTCAGAGACTCCACTAGGGTCAAAGCATAGGCTGGGAGAAGGAAACAACATTTTAGATCATATTTATTATAACCATTATATCATACATTCAGTGGCTGCTTTAACTGTCCAGCCAGTAGACTAAATGTTACTAAATGTGCTAAAAATGGAGGTCAAAGAGTGCTGGAGTTGTACTAGTCTGTAGTCCATCCAAATAAGACACAAGTTTTCTTTTTTTTTACGTCTTGTCTTATTCTGTATAAATATTTTATTAAAATAAATAAAAAATTGCTATTGCCAAGGCTAGTAAACCATGCGGCTCAGTCACTTGAAGCCACAGCTGAGGGGAAGGAGATGGCCAGGTCTGGTTGTTTACATTCAGCTGTGGTTTGAGATGACTGGGTCACATCAGTAGTTATTAAATTTACATTAAAGGATAAAGCAATTCAAAAGATTTGGCAACTGAAGAACAAACAAAAATACCAGTCAATGAAGTCATTCATCTCTCCAGCCTTCTTTACAGGCAATGCTTCACAAATTCTTGCAAACATAACAAATGTAAAAACTATTCGCTGCAAAGTCAGTAAGCTCAAGAGATTCAAGATTCAAGAGAGATTTATTTATCATTATACACAGTGCAGGACACAGGTACAACAAAATGATTTCCAGTACAACCCTTCCAAGAGGAGACAGCAACAACATGTAAACACAAACAGGATCCGGCAGACCGAGGCAGCAGCCACTGTGCGGCGCGCCTACATTAGTATTAGATATAGATGGAAAAGATAACATGAGGGGAAATAAGATGAGGCTAAGAAAAAAAAGGCATGGCCTAGTGTTGAGATGCAAAAAAAAACACGCCTCAGTACATAAACAACATAAGAAACACATGGCAAGGGGGGGAGGGGGCTCCCATCGCGGCCAAGTGAGGACGCAGCTGAACATGAGTGCATCCAGTTGACCCGCCGCCCGGGAGTGGAGGGAGGGGGGAAGGATCGACCAAGGCAGTGAATCATCGGGGGAGGTGTGTCTGTAGTGGTGTATGTGAGTGTGGTGCATGTGTGTGTGCAGTAAGTGAGTCTGTGAACTTTCTCCCAGTTCCTTTCTCCAGTCTCTGCCACCTGATGATAGTGGGGCGTCCTTGGGAGCTGATCCAGGAAAAAGTCCCCCGTCCAAGAGGAGAGTGGGGGGAGGGTGGGGGGACTGAGCATCCATCAACATAACCTTCCAGGAGAACTTTACAGGGAGCCGAATTTGATAACAGCATTTGTTTTAGTTTCAGGCCAGAGCTGTTTTGTCTGCCTTGAGTTCCTCAGTGTTCCCACTGGCAACTCTAATCATCCGAATTTATGGGTCAATTTCCATCCAGCCGAGCCGACAGCTTCTCCAAGTTGGTGTCCACCCCGCGTACGAGCTCCAGAATCGCAACCAGCTTGCTTTTCTGACCTAGAATAGCCTCCAGTTTACGATTAAGTTCCTGCAACGCCAAAGTCTGATTGTTCATAGCTCGACACTCACTGGCACAGAAATCCGGCAGCTTGCCAGTGGCCACCAACAGTGTCCGAATTTTGCGATACACCAGGAAACTGCCCTCTCCAAACAGCAGAAACCTAGTTATCATGAATTCAAATGTATAGATGTCTTCAGCATCCTCGACAGACAAGATCTACAGGCACATGACTTTCCACACTCCCCAGGAATCCACCACGTATCCAGCCAAAAACATTCCGCCAGGACAAGCAGGGTCCCCTACACCTGTTTTCCGGTTCGAATAAATTTGGTCGATTGCATTTAGGGACCAACTGATCAAATCCATGGTTCTAGATTTTGGTTTCAGAAAGAAATGCAGAGAGAGACTCAGAGATGACAGGGCAAGTAGCAGGGCAGAGTGGGAGAGGGAGGGAGAAGAAAAGCGTCTGCCTTCGTCGAGAGCCGGAAGAAGAAGAAGCTATAAATATACTTAAGTTATAAAATGAGCAAACAGGGTACCTTTTTATAAAATGTTTTACAAAAAGCATTGCTAACCCCAGCTAAGGTTAGCTAACATTACGTTATTAACCTGGGTGTTACATGCCGCACTGCTCTTTAACAACCTGTTCCTGTCATATTACTTCTCATCTCTAAATCATTATGTTTACCGAGTTGCTAATTAGCAAAGGTTAGAAAAAAAAGACAGAGTTACAGGTTTGATGTTTTTGTAAAACTGAGTCTCTGATGGATCTGTGGCTGTCTCTCCACCGGCTGCAGGTCCAGAAGATGATGTTGGCAGCTGCACACAGGAACCACCTGCTTCTTGCTTCAGCATTCCATGTTTAAATCCCATCATATCACTGGGATGATGATCTTCTGTTATACATACAACCACATTTTTTGTAGCTGCAGCAAAAGTAAAGCCCCGGCTGTCCAGCTGCATAAAAAACACCATTACTTTCCTCCTGTTGGGAAACCAATGGACTCACTGACAAGCTAGAATTTGTTCAGCCTCCCCAAACGTAAGCATTAACCATGTCGTTGATACATGAATGCAGTCCAAAATTAGTCAAAACATTGATAATCGAAAACAGACAGGCAACTACACCTGAAAACCAGCCACTCTCTACACTGCAGCACGTTGCATAACTTCCTCTTCTTATGTAAAATGACGTGATATCAAAAAAAAAAAGTTTTTAAAACACTTTGCTTAAAAAAAGGCCCCCTCTTTCAGTAAAATATGTGCCTTCATGTCTTGAAAAAACAATTTGAGGCGACGTAAGGTGAGACACGTTCTTGAGGCGACGTAAAGTGAGATACGTTCTTGAGGCGGCGTAAGGTGAGACACGTTCTTGAGGCGACGTAAGGTGAGACACGTTCTTGAGGCGGCGTACAGTGAGACACGTTCTTGAGGCGGCGTAAGGTGAGACACGCTCTTATGGCGACGTAAGGTGAGACACATTCTTGAGGCGACGTAAGGTGAGACACGTTCTTGAGGCGGCGTAAGGTGAGACACGTTTTTGAGGCGATGTAAGGTGAGACATGTTATTGATGGTCTGTCCTGGTCCCAGATGAGATGAAACATGTGGGAGTTGCGCTTATCAGTTGAGAAGAAACAGTTTAAAAGCAGGCAAAGTTCTCAGGTGATAAGTTTCATCTGAAATCCATAAAACATTTAGTTCATTTTGTCGTGTCATGAGACAGCTTTGCAGTTGCACTGAAGACAACCAGATCTTGAATATAACTTAAAGTCCAAAGTGTACACTCCTCCCCAAATCAGGGTTGACCTGGTGACCCGTGGAGCTGGAACCAACTCATAAATCCCTGCACGTTGTTTTTAACAGTCAGACCCCAACATATGCTGGCGGGACGAATCATCCTGTCTGTAAAGAGAAGTCCATCAAAGGTTTCATTTGTAAGGAAATTAAACAAAGTTCCAATCTTTATTTGCTGAGGCCAGAATATGCTACAACGTGGTACGTAAGATATATATAAATAAATTGTATGTGTGTATATTTAAATATGTATATAGAACAAAACAGTGGAAGATAATTTAGGTTTTCATATGTATAGAGGAAATATTTAGACTTCTTCCTCCTCCTTTTTCTGCATCTTGAATTGTAATGATTTTTGTTGTTGTGAATGGTGGCATTTTGGTGTTGATTCTTTTTTTTAAAGTGTTAAAAAACATTCAAACATTTATTCATTCAAATAATTATAAATTAAAATGATATTGAACGGTAAATAAATTAAAATGAAACGGCTAGATGGGCGGGCCTGGCTCTTGAAGGGGCGGGCCTTGCCCACTGCAACTCCATTATGGCCGCCTATATTCCAGCAGTCATTATACAGTAGTAGCGGTTTAAAAGTTCCCCTGTTTCCATGATGGGTCCTTGACTGGTTCTTGACTGGTCCTTGACTGGTCCTTGACTGATCCTTGGCCGATCCTTCACAGGTCTGTGGGGGTAATGTAATCCCCCGCAATGACGTCGTCAGCGAGGCTCTGCCCCTAAGCAGCCCAAGTAAAAAAACAGCTGCAATCCCTCTTTTGTCCACGGGGAGGAGCAGTGATTTGATCTTGCTGCTCTCTAAACAGTTTATAATGAGCTGTGTCGCTCATTTGTTGCATTTTTGCCAACATTTAAAAAATGATTTGATTTGAAAATGGCGTCAAATAAATGTATCAAAAAAGCCGACATGTGTAGCTAATGGTGTTATGAGGCAAAGCACAACCTCCTCAAGTCGGCTAAGTGGTGAATGTCACTAGCAGCGAGCTTTCTAAACATCCCGAGGAGCGCTGCCAGCGGTCATTTGACTGCAACGTAAGTTATTCACAGTGGGGGTTGATACAGCTGCTGCATAACTGAATATTGACAAAATCATAACGTAATATCGGCAGGTAAAAATAACATAATACTGATAATGTGTAAAGCAGGGATCACAAAAGTCCGGACCCAGCCCAACCTATATTCTGAATTAGGCCTCAAAGTGCTATTATCCTAAGTAGATAAGTAAATAAATGGTTTATACTGTGAAATGAAGTGTCCCTGGATTTTATTCATAGCGATCTAGTGATAAAACGTGATAAAACGTCATACAGCTGTGTCTCAGTGGTGGGACAGCCGCCTGCCTGCTGTCTGAAGCAGGCACATGCGCAAAGGCTGGTAGGAATGACAGGAACCAGCAGCCTATCATCACACAGGGTTTGTGATCTTACAGCCAATCAGAAGCAGAGTAGGGCGGCCATTTATTACAACTCCATAGCCGTGATATACGACAGTTTGGCTGAGAAAGAGTCTCCCTGAGCGGCTCTGTGGAAGTTTAGACGTGCTAAACTGCTCGTAAATATTGATGTGTTTACTTTTCCAAACAAGTAAGCAGGTAAAACTATAGACAACAACTATATAATAAAAGTCCTAAAATACCAGGTTCAGCCGTTTAGTTTTTAATACACTATAAGCATGGTAGCGTGACTGGCGGTCATCAAAAGACCGCTGGCGACGCTTCCAGTGTTTAACACTAGAAAACCGAGAGATTTCTTACCCCTCTACCATGCCCAGAGTACAACCAAAAGGCTGCCCGGTTTGAAATTAACAATTCAATGGCCAACAATTAGCACCTTTACATTTGTAAACACAGCCATTACCTGCCGTTAGCTGTTCAAGCATACTCCTTGGGGGGAGGAGTGTGCTTGAAAAGAGCCTTGTGGACTGTGCTGTATAGTTTCACTCACCACAAACGGTATTTGTGCTTTTGACCATTTCTCACATTTTCATGTACCCTTTATTCAGCATTGGTCATGTGAGTTTTCATCGTCATCACACTATTGTACGCCCAGCTTGCTTTCAAGTGAGAGATTATCACGTTTCTGTTTCCACAAAGGCAAGAAGGAAAGCATAATCAAGTATTTCAAATGAGAGATAATTACATTCCTTTTGACCTGGGAACAGAAAAGCAAAATCAATTTAATGTTCCTCACTTCCTAATATGGTGCAACAAGGTTCACAGTCCTCAATGTTTTTAGTAAAAAAAAAAAAAAATTAAAAAACACCTTACTAACAGGGTGGAATGGAACATAACAGAGTGGAACAGAATATAACAGGGTGGAAAATATTTGTTCCCAATTCCAAATAAAAACGCTTCAATGGCCAGATGATCAGCAATGAATAAAGATATTTCTACAGTGATCCAGATTTTTTGTTTGTTGTTTTTTTTGTTTTACATTTTAGATTTTGTAAGAGATGGGTGTGTTTTAACAACAGCAGTTTTATCCGTGACTTTAATCGATAATTATTATCATTATCCAGTGTATAAAAATGTTGGTGTAAAAACGCCAAAGATAGATAAGCATGATGCTGAACTTCGTGGTCTTAGCTCCTGGTTTGGTGTGTCTTGTTCTGTTTATTATCATTCTGAAAGGTATACCAAGTTGTTGAACAAAGGCTAAATTCCTCAACATTCGCACTTGCTCCATAAAATTACCATCTCCAAGGCTCCTCCACCACCACTTTGACTATGGATTGATAAGTAAATGAGCCGCAGTTTTGTAATTGTTGCATTGTCAAAACAGTTCTGTTAGTTTTGTCACACAAAATTCAGTAGACTAGTTGGTTCCTATGCAGTGAATTTACATGTTATTACAAAAATACACAATAATAAAATAGGCAAGTGGCAAGATTAGAATAATGTTATAAGTTCTGCGCAAAGACTCCTTTTTCATTTTCCAAAACAAAACTGACATAAACAATCTTGAAAAAAATGTGCACGTAGGCTATGAGGAAAGAATGAATGCAATGAAGTAGGGACTGGTTGAATAAACACGGTTTAACTGGACGCCTAAGCGAGCGCGTTGCAGGATGGCTCCAGATTTTATTGTCAAATGGTTCCAGGTCAACCAAGTCCGAACTGCTTAGAGCAGAGTCCTGCACGGTTCTGTTTTGCTACGCATACCTGCTCTAACCCAGTTAGAATGACTCCCGAACCCGACTCGTCACCAATGTATTTATTCCATTTAAATCCGAACCAGACTGATGTTTAACCCGCGACCCGAGCCATTAACGCATCATTGCCATGCTGCACCGCTTCTTTTCCATTATTATAGCCTATTGTTGTTTTATCATTGTGTTAATCTAAAACACATAGATAGCCTATGAATGTTTATTTTAAGCTTGCTCAACATTTTTAAAACAGCTTTATATTCCTCTGACTGAACCATTTCAGGGTGAAGACTAAACCAGACCAGTGTGTTTTATTTTGCCACTGAGAGGGTATTTATAATAGGCTACTCGGAGATTGCTGTGCTTTAACAAAATGTAATCCACCTTTCCTGGCAGCAGCTGTGTTCTCCGTTCCTGGACTACAAATCCGGCGGCAGAAAACTCTGCTGCGCAAATACCAGCGTAAAATAAACTTTCATATATTTTCTCTGTGTTGTTGTAGTATATTCAGATGATAAAACAACAATATAATAAAAAAGAAGACTTGGAAGGAGGAACAGCGGTGCAGTAGGCTATGGCACACGTTAACGTTAAAAAGCACACTGCTTGTTGTAAATACTTGGTTTATGCTTTAAGAGGTAAATATTTTGGTTAACATGTTGAAGAAATATCGTTGTTTCTTTTTTCATCTCTTGCTATGCTATTGAATTTGGCAACATTAACATGGAAATTCACTGCATTAGGACCGACTAGCCTACTGAATTTCTGGTAGCATGACAACACAAACTGGACTCGTTTGACCACTCTTACCCAATGTGCAACAATCACAAAACTGGGTCACTTGTTCAGCTGCCTCATTGCGGCTCATTTACGTATCAATCCACAGTCAAAGTGGTGGTGGAGGAGCCTAAGAGATGGTAATTTTCTGGAGCAAGTGCGAATGTTGAAGAAGGCGCATGTTCAAGTTGGGGGCTGCATACAGTACCTTTTGGAATGGTAATCAGAGCGTGTCGGGGAATAGCCCACCTGGAGGGGTGACGTAATCGGGATTCCCGGTGAGCAGGAAGTCGCAGCACAGCGAGTGTTGGATGTCCCCCCGCGATTAGACACATTGAAGTGGAAGAAATTATCTCCGATCCTGCGTGGGGCTTTTATCTGTCGCCCTGTCTTCTTATGGAGGTGAAATAAATAATATGAGAATAAAATAACCCTTCCTAGCTACCTCAAACAGATTCTGTGTTGCTCGATCCAAATCTGATTTGTCTATGTTAATAATGCTAATATTAAAAGATTAATCAGTATGATAAATACATCCTATTGAGAATAGAGCTAGGGGCTGTGATCCAGTATTTGAAAGGTTTTATTAACCTACTAGCATTCATTTCTGAATAAAACAATTGGCAGCGCACAAGCATGTTACAATTTCACATTCCACGTCAAACGATGATTTGTATTATGCATTTTTATGAATTGTGACTGGCCATCAGAGGTGCTTTGAGTGGCGCCTCTGCCGGTCAGTGTAAATTCAGATAAAATCTGACAGACTACGGGCGATGAGAAGTCTGTGAGAGAAGCGCCATCTTCTGGGTCTACCCTATATTACAAGGAATGGGTGGAGTTTGATTAAAACATCGACACTCCCAGGAGAAGGAGGGGGCCTCTCTGGCGGCTGGAAGTTGGAAGGCAGCTGGCTGGAACTGGAATGGAACTGGGCTGGAAGCCGGCAGGTATTCGGCTGGCTTTCAGCTTGGATGGGAACTTTTAAACCGCTACTACTGTATATACAGGATCATCACCCTGTCAGAGGAGGCAAAGTACATTCTGTTCTTTGGTAGAAGTACTGATTCAACTCATTCACTCAAGTAAAAGTAAAGTACAACTTCTCAAGAAAGTAAAATTTAAAAATGCAAAAAATTACAAAAGTTATTGACACCAAATAAAATAGTTTCCTGTGTTAACAACCTTTACAGTGTTGGTGAAGAGTCTCTGTGATATTTTTACATTCACCGTATGTTTTGTTGAACTAATGACGAAAATTAGCATCTTAGCTAACTCTGGTGCACTTGTATTGGTTTTATTGCTAATGAATGTCCTCTGCTAGAAAACATATTTTATCCAGACTTAAACCTACTCAGGATGATCTTTCTGGCAGATTAGCCATGCAGAGCAGAGAAATTCACAACAGCAGCAAAATGATAACAATAAACTGAAGCTATTAAATGGACTAATAAAAAAATAAAAAAGCTAATGGAAGTATTGAAAGTATAGCTCACTTATATTGCTACACGTTTCACTTTCTTCCTCCATGTTATCTCTACTATTAGCTTCCCATCTGGAACCTATGCTCCAACAACAACAACAACAACAAAGAACAAATTTTATTATTATCTATTATTAAGTAGGAATTTTTCTTGGTGCAATGGTGCAACATGGAACATGGAACATAGACTAGTGAGGGAAATAAAATAAAGGATAATGAAGACTGTAAATAAGGCTCTAAGGGCATGCAACACATTATACATGTAACAACAAACAATAGCGTGGGACGGTAAATATTAATGTTAGTGTCTAGCAACAGGTGAGTGTGGAATGAACCAAATAGTGCAAACATGGCATTGCAAATGGCAGATGTTGATCAGTGTCCATGAGTCTGATACAAAATTATTTAGTGTTAATGAGTCTGATGGCTCAAATAACCCTTATGATGATAAAAAAACAAGGACCAAGGTTTCCCTTGCCACAATAGGGCCTTGCCATACTTCGTATGGCTCGGACCCTAATTAAAGCCGCAAGCGGCATCCATCGGGTCCGAGCGGCCTGGACCCCGCCACCCGTGTCATACACCTTTTCCTAGCATGGTAGCTAACCTGGTAACATGGAAGGTATCATGGCAAAACACCGAGCTGAAAATCTGAAAGGTTGATATATTTAGTTAGCATTTTTTGCTTGAATGCTAATTATGCTAGCTAACATGCTATGTTGCCATGACAAAAGGTGGTACAATGCGTTAAGGACCCAACGTGTATGAATCCTGTCAAGTTTGGTGCAGTTAAAATGTATTCCTATGGAGATATGAGCAAACCGTGTTTCATGGCGAGAAGGCTTTTCCATCGGTTGCCACGGTTACTGGCTTTTTCCTATTAGAAAGATTTGAGGAGCGTTTGGTCCCCAACTTGTAAGGAAGGTCCCCACCAAGTTTGGAGTCTGTCGCACGAATCCCCTCAGACTAGTTTGTTCAAATGGCAATGAAATCCAAGATGGCGGCCACCCCGTTGCCATGGCAACAGGTGTTCGATTGACTTCTCTGCTGGACTTGTGGTGTAACATGTATGAATACTGTGAACTTTGGTGCAGATCCCATCTATTTCCATGGAGATATGAGCAACCGTGTTTCATGGCGAGAAGGCGTTTTTTCGTCGGTTGCCACGGTAACATGGTTTTTCCTATTAGAAAGGTTTGAGGAGCGTTTGGTCCCCAACTTGTCAGGAAGGTTCCCACCAAGTTTGGAGTCAGTCGCACGAATCCACTCAGAGTAGTTCGTTGAAATGACAGTGAAATCCAAGATGGCGGGCAGTCCGTTGCCATGGCAACAGGTGTTCTATTGACATCAATGCTGGACTTGGGGTGTCACAAGTATGAATCCTGTCAAGTTTGGTGCAGATCCCATGTATTCCTATGGAGATATAAGCAAACCGTGTTTCATGGCGAGGGCATTCTTCCGTCGGTTGCCACGGTTACACGCTTCTTCCTATTAGAATGATTTGAGGAGCGTTTGGTCCCCAACTTGTCAGGAAGCTTCCCACCAAGTTTGGAGTCAATCGCACGAATCCCCTCAGACTAGTTCGTTCAAATACGATGTGTGTAAAGTGGAAAAAATGGCAAAAAAATGGCCGCACACGCCAAGATGGCGGGCCCCCCGTTGCCATGGCGACAGGTGTTACATTGAGTTTTTTGGTTAACACGGGGTGGTACACGTGTGTGCCGAGTTTCGTCTTCCTACGTTGAAGTAGACTTCCTGGGCCCCATTCATGTGGTGATTTTTGGTGACTCTAGGTGGCGCTGTTGAGCCAATTTTGCATTGAAGTGTATGCGGACCTTATAATATCCGATTTTCGCCGGGCTTGACGTGTGTGCCAAGTTTCACAACTTTTCATGGGCGTTTAGGGGGTCAAATTTGGCGTCGAAATGCTTAGAAGTATAATAATAAACATTTGGAAAACAATAGGGCCTTGCCATACTTCGTATGGCTCGGACCCTAATTAAAGCCGCAAGCGGCATCCATCGGGTCCGAGCTGCTTGGACCCCGCCACCCGATGTTGCCATGACAACAGGTGGTGTAACGCGAGAAGGACCCAACAAGTATGAATCCTGTCAAGTTTGGTGCAGTTCCCATTTATTCCTGTGGAGATGTAAGCAAACCGTGTTTCATGGCGAAGGCGTTTTCCGTCGGTTGCCACGGTAACAGGCTTTCTCCTATTAGAAAGATTTTAATAGCGTTTGGTCCCCAACTTTTCAGCAAGCTTCCCACCAAGTGTGGAGTCAGTTGCACGAATCCCCTCAGAGTAGTTTGTTGAAATGGCAATGAAATCAAAGATGGCGGGCACCCCGTTGCCATGGCAACAGGTGTTTGATTGAATACGTTGCTGGACTTGGGGTGTCACAGGTATGAATACTGTCAAGTTTGGTGCAGATCCCATCTATTTCTATGGAGATATGAGCAAACCGTGTTTCATGGCGAGAAGGCTTTTTCCGTCGGTTGCCACGGTTACAGGCTTTTTCCTATTACAGAGATTTGAATAGTGTTTGGTCCCCAACTTGTCAGGAACGTTCTCACCAAGTTTGGAGTCGGTGGCCTGAATCCCCTCAGACTAGTTCGTTCAAATGGCAGTGAAATCCAAGATGGCGGGCACCCCGTTGCCATGGCAACAGGTGTTCGATTGACTTCTTTGCTGGACTTGGGGTGTCACCAGTATGAATCCTGTCAAGTTTGGTGCAGATCCCACGTATTTCTAAGGAGATATGAGCAAACCGTGTTTCATGGCGAGAAGGTAATTTTCCGTCGGTTGCCACGGTAACACGCTTTCTGCTATTAGAAAGATTTGAATAGCGTTTGGTGCCCAACTTGTCAGGAAGCTTCCCACCAAGTTTGGAGTCAGTCGCACGAATCCCCTCAGACTAGTTCGTTCAAATACAATGTGTGTAAAGTGCAATAAATGGCAAAAAAATGGCCGCACACGCCAAGATGGCGGGCGCCCCGTTGCCATGGCAACAGGTGTTCTATTGAATTTTTTGGTCGGCTCGGCATGTTACACGTGTGTGCCAAGTTTCGTCTTCCTATGTTGAAGTAGACGTTCGGGACCCCATTCATTTGGGGAATTTTGGTGTCTGTAGGTGGCGCTGTTGAGCCAATTTTGCATTGAAGTCAATGCGGACTTTAGAATATAAAATTTTTCACCGGGCTTGATGTGTGTGCCAAGTTTCACAACTTTTCATGGGTGTTTAGGGGGTCAAATTTGGCCTCGAAATGCTTAGAAGGAGGAGAAGAATAATTAAAGCCGCAAGCGGCATCCATCGGGTCCGAGCGGCCTGGACCCCGCCACCCGTCTCATACACCTGTTCCTAGCATGGTAGGTAACCTGGTAACATGGAAGGTAACATGGCAAAACACCCAGCTGAAAATCTGAAATGTTGATATACTTAGTTAGCATTTGTTGCTTGCATGGTAATTCTGCTAGCTAACATGCTATGTTGCCATGACAACAGGTGGTGCAATATGTTAGGGACCCAATAAGTATGAATCCTGTCAAGTTTGGTGCAGTTCCCATGTATTCCTCTTGAGATATGAGCAAACCGTGCTTCATGGTGAAAAGGCTTTTTCCGTCGGTTGCCACGGTTACACGCTTTCTCCTATTAGAAAGATTTGAATAGCGTTTGGTCCCCAACTTGTCAGGAAGCTTCCCACCAAGTTTGGAGTCAGTCGCATGAATCCCCTCAGACTAGTTTGTTCAAATGGCAGTGAAATCCAAGATGGCGGCCACCCCATTGCCATGGCAACAGGTGTTCGATTGACTTCTTTGCTGGACTTGGGGTGTCACAAGTATGAATCCTGTCAAGTTTGGTGCAGATCCCATGTATTCCTATGGAGATCTAAGCAGACCGTGTTTCATGGCGAGGGCATTTTTCCGTCGGTTGCCACGGTTGCACGCTTTTTCCTATTAGAAAGATTTGAGGAGCGTTTGGTCCCCAACTTGTCAGGAAGCTTCCCTCCAAGTTTGGAGTCAGTCGCACGAATCCCCTCAGACCAGTTAGTTCAAATGGCAGTGAAATCCAAGATGGCGGCCACCCCATTGCCATGGCAACAGGTGTTCGATTGACATCAATGCCGGACTTGGGGTGTCACAAGTATGAATCCTGTCAAGTTTGGAGCAGATCCCACGTATTCCTATGGAGATATAAGCAAACCGTGTTTCATGGCGAGGGCATTTTTCCGTCGGTTGCCACGGTTACACGCTTTTTCCTATTAGAAAGATTTGAGGAGCGTTTGGTCCCCAACTTGTCAGGAAGCTTCCCACCAAGTTTGAAGTCAGTCGCACGAATCCCCTCAGACTAGTTCGTTCAAATGGCAGTTAAATCCAAGATGGCGGCCACCCCGTTGCCATGGCAACAGGTGTTCTATTGACTTCTTTGCTGGACTTGGGGTGTCACAAGTATGAATCATGTCAAGTTTGGTGCAGATCCCACGTATTCCTATGGAGATATAAGCAAACCGTGTTTCATGGCGAGGGCATTTTTCCGTCGGTTGCCACGGTTACAGGCTTTTTCCTATTAGAAAGATTTGAGGAGCGTTTGGTCCCCAACTTGTCAGGAAGCTTCCCACCAAGTTTGAAGTCAGTCGCACGAATCCCCTCAGACTAGTTCGTTAAAATGGCAGTGAAATCCAAGATGGCGGGCACCCCGTTGCCATGGCAACAGGTGTTCTATTGACTACTTTGCTGGACTTGGGGTGTCACAAGTATGAATCCTGTCAAGTTTGGTGCAGATCCCACGTATTTCTATGGAGATATGAGCAAACCGTGTTTCATGGCGAGAAGGCGGTTTTCCGTCGGTTGCCACGGTAACACGTTTCCTGCTATTAGAAAGATTTGAACAATTTTTGGTCCCCAAGTTGTCAGGAAGCTTCCCACCAAGTTTGGAGTCAATCGCACGAATCCCCTCAGACTAGTTCGTTCAAATACGATGTGTGTAAAGTGCAAAAAATGGCAAAAAAATGGCCGCACACGCCAAGATGGCGGGCGCCCCGTTGCCATGGCAACAGGTGTTCTATTGAATTTTTTGGTCGGCTCGGCATGTTACACGTGTGTGCCAAGTTTCGTCTTCCTATGTTGAAGTAGACGTTCGGGACCCCATTCATTTGGGGAATTTTGGTGTCTGTAGGTGGCGCTGTTGAGCCAATTTTGCATTGAAGTCAATGCGGACTTTAGAATATAAAATTTTTCACCGGGCTTGATGTGTGTGCCAAGTTTCACAACTTTTCATGGGTGTTTAGGGGGTCAAATTAGGCCTCGAAGCGCTTAGGAGTATAATAAACATAGCAGAAACAATAGGGCCTTGCCATACTTTGTATGGCTCGGACCCTAATAAACATTTCAGGAACAATAGGGCCTTGCCATACTTCGTATGGCTCGGACCCTAATTAAAGCCGCAAGCGGCATCCATCGGGTCCGAGCGGCCTGGACCCCGCCACCCGTCTCATACACCTTTTCCTAGCAAAGTAGGTAGCCTGGTCACATGGTAGGTAAGATGGTAAAACACGCAGCTGAGTATCTGAAATGTTAATATACTTAGTTAGCATGTTTTGCTTGCATGCTAATTCTGCTAGCTAACATGCTATGTTGCCATGACACAGGTGGTGCAATGCGTTAGGGACCCAACAAGTATGAATCCTGTCAAGTTTGGTGCAGTTCCCATGTATTCCTATGGAGATATGAGCAACCGTGTTTCATGGCGAGAAGGCTTTTTCCGTGGGTTGCCACGGTAACACGGTTTATCCTATTAGAAAGATTTGAGGAGCGTTTGGTCCCCAACTTATCAGGAAGGTTCCCACCAAGTTTGGAGTCAGTCGCATGAATCCCCAGAGACTAGTTTGTTGAAATGGCAGTGAAATCCAAGATGGCGGCCACCCCGTTGCCATGGCAACAGGTGTTCAATTGACTTCTTTGCTGGACTTGGGGTGTGACACGTATGAATACTGTGAACTTTGGTGCAGATCCCATCTATTTCTGTGGAGATATGAGCAACCGTGTTTCATGGCGAGGTCTTTTTCCATCGGTCGCCACGGTAACACGCTTTCTGCTATTAGAAAGATTTGAGGAGCGTTTGGTCCCCAACTTGTCAGGAAGGTCCCCACCAAGTTTGGAGTCGGTCGGACCATTCCCCTCAGACTAGTTCGTTCAAATGGCAATGAGATCCAAGATGGCGGCCACCCGGTTGCCATGGCAACAGGTGTTTGATTGACTTCCTTGCTGGACTTTGGGTGTCACACGTATGAATACTGTCAAGTTTGGTGGAGATCCCATGTATTTCTGTGGAGATATGAGCAAACCGTGTTTCATGGCGAGAAGGCGTTTTTCCGTCTGTTGCCACGGTAACATGCTTTCTGCTATTAGAAAGATTTGAGGAGCGTTTGGTCCCCAACTTGTCAGGAAGCTTCCCACCAAGTTTGGAGTCAATCGCACGAATCCCCTCAGACTAGTTCGTTCAAATACGATGTGTGTAAAGTGGAAAAAATGGCAAAAAAATGGCCGCACACACCAAGATGGCGGGCACCCCGTTGCCTTGGCGACAGGTGTTACATTGAGTTTTTTGGTCAACACGGGGTGTTACACGTGTGTGCCGAGTTTCGTCTTCCTACGTTGAAGTAGACTTCCTGGGCCCCATTCATGTGGTGATTTTTGGTAACTGTAGGTGGCGCTGTTGAGCCAATTTTGCATTGAATAGTATGCGGACCTTATGATATCCGATTTTCGCCGGGCTTGACGTGTGTGCCAAGTTTCACAACTTTTCATGGGTGTTTAGGGGGTCAAATTTGGCGTCGAAATGCTTAGGAGAAGGAGAATAATAAACATTTCAGGAACAATAGGGCCTTGCCATACTTTGTATGGCTCGGACCCTAATAAACATTTCAACTACAATAGGGTCTCGCCATACTTTGTATGGCTCGGACCCTAATAATAAACATTTGGAAAACAATAGGGTCTCGCCATACTTTGTATGGCTCGGACCCTAATAAACATAGCAGAAACAATAGGGTCTCGCCATACTTTGTATGGCTCGGACCCTAATAATGGATTAGATTTATATAGCGCTTTTCAAGGCACCCAAAGCACTTTACATTGTGAATCCATTATTCATCCACTCCTCCCTCATACCTGGTGATGGTAAGCTACGTGCATAGCCACAGCTGCCCTGGGGCAAGCTGACAGAAACGTGGCTGCCAGTCTGCGCCTACGGCCTCTCCGACCATCGCCGAACATTCATCCACACATTCATACACCAGCGATGCCAACACTGGAGGCAAGGAGGGTTAAGTGTCTTGCCCAAGGACACAACGACAGATGACAGCGGGAGTGGGAATCGAACCGCCAACCTTCCCATCATTGGACGACCTGCTCTACCGCCTGAGCCACTGCCGCCCCAACTGAAGTTGTCTAACGTCGCTAGTGATGGGAAATTTGGCTCATTTTAAAGATTCAGATACTTTGGCTTGGCTCTCTAGCAGAGCCTTTTCTTTTATCTTCTTCTGTTTTAGCTTAATTTAGTAATAATGTTTTTGTTGTTGTTGGTAAGCATTTTTTAATTTTTTTGTGTGTGTGTGTCTTTTTTTTAACATAATTACCATCTAATTTTTTAATCCATCCTCTAAAGCGCAAGAAGCAAAGTTGTTCCACCACAGGTTTGCTGTTGTTTCTCTCCTCTTCCCCCACCTCCAACTCACTTGGTCTGTAAAAGAATGTGCAAACACCCCGAGCAACACAACATCACCATTATGTGGAACATGTGGAAGTAACTTCTAATGTTTACGAGCAGCTGGCTGCATAGACCGTGGACTACCTTACCAACAGACCACAGTATGTGAAGCTCCATGACTGTGTCTGATGTGGTAGTCTGCAACACGGGGGCATCACAGGGCACAGTTCTCTCACCCTTCCTGTTCAGCCTGTACACTTTAGACTTCAGGCACAACTCGCACCATTGCCACCTTCAAAAGTTCTTGGATGATACGGCCATTATTGGATGTGTGTCAGGTGGGACCGACCAGAAATAAAGGGAGGCGATCAGTGATGATGTCGGCTGGCGTAACACCGCAAATCAGTGCCAGAAAGACAAAGGAGATGGTCATAAACTTCAGGAGGAAGTCCCCCCCTACCACACCGGTAAACATCCAGGGAAGAGACATTGAGACAGTGGACTCTTACAAGTACCTGGGTGTTCACCTCAACAATGAGCTGGACTGGACCACAAACACAGATGAAGGACCAGAGTCTACTCCATGTGTTCAGGACACTGAGGTCTGTTGGAGTCTGCAGGACTCTGTTAGAAGCATTTTATAATTCTGTTGTAGCATCCACCCTCTTCTATGCGGCGGTCTGCTGGGGAGGCAGTTGCACCCACAGGTACAGGAACAGGACTCACAAACTGGTACATCAGGCTCTGTGGTGGGATGTCCTCTGGAGCCTGTGGTGGTGTTGGGCGGGAGGAGGATGTTAGCAAAGCTGGCATCCACTGTTACAAACCACCAACTCACAAACCCAAACTGTGCTGAAACCACACAGCTGTGCTGAATCATCATCAGCCTGCCCCTTAAATAAGGCTGACGACCCAGGACCAGCTAGAGAGGAAGAGCAAGGATCCAATCCTGGTATGGGGATGTCACAGCCAGCCAACCACAGGCAATGAATAACACAGCAGAGCACAGGGGTGGATCCAGGTAGCTGTTCAATCATCTAGGTGGAATCACACAGTCAGATTAACATTTCTGGAGGCCATGGGCCATAACATGCCCCCCCCAACAAACCCCTAAAAGCGTTGGTGTCAACTTATACAGGTTACATCATATGTTAGAACAAAACACAATACTATGCAAATACAAACCCAAATTTCCTACAGTTTCATGATCTGGACAATTCATCAGCTATGAAGTTCTTCTTCTTGTGCAGAATGCCCGTCTGCCAGGGGTCAGCCCCAGGCCCACATGCCCTCCGGGTCATCCTTCTTCCCTGACCCGGCCCTGGTCTGCTCGTCCTCCGGGTCGTCCTCCTTCCATGACCCAGCCCTGGTCTGGTCCTCCTCCGGGTCCTCCTTCCATGACCCGGCCCTGGTCTGGTCCTCCTCCGGGTCTTCCTTCCATGACCTGGCCCTGGTCTGGTCCTCCTCCGGGTCTTCCTTCCATGACCCGGTCCAGGTCTGCTCGTCCTCTGGGCCGTCCTCCAGAGATCCAGTCCCAGTCAGTCCGGCCTCCCAGGTCCCGGCCCTGGTCTGCTCGCCCTCCGGGCTGTCCTCCAGAGATCCGGTCCAGGTTTTCCTGTCCTCCGGGACGCTGGTTGTGGTTGTTTCCCCCTTATGGTCGTCCGCCAAAACTCCAGCTCCCGTCGTCACAGCCCTCCTGTCGTCCTCCCGGGCCGTCTGGTATCCGGCCTTCTGGAGGGGGGGGGGGGTACTGTTACAGTCTGTCCTGCCACTCCTCCAGCACTCCCCTGATTCTCCAGCACTCCCCTGATTCTCCACACCTGTCCCTGATCCCAGCTCTCCAATCCACCCAACCTGTCACACCTGTTCCCCATTGTCTCACTAGCCCTTATATACTCCACCAGTTCAGTCACTCCTTGTCGGACCTTAACCACGTACCCTGGACTCACTCCCCTGCTAGATTCCTCACCTCTGCACTGGTAACAGTATGTTTATCATCCGTATATCAGTTCATGAATAAATCTGTTAACCTTCCTTTGTATTCCTGGAGTCCTTACGTAACAGCATGCTTGATAAAACTGCTGAATATCATTACGATGAGTATTTGATTTGACTACATCAAAATTAATTAGTAGAACTCAAACAGGAACCTTTGTTTGAAGTATACACATGCAAATTAAGTTTATTTCTTTGAAATAAATTATGATTTGACTGACAGATTACATGATTTAAATATGGATTATAATCACTGTATGTTTCAACAATATTTTTGAGAATACACTACGAACAGCAATTAGTTTTAATAAGTGCAATTAATATAGAATTCAACTCAATTTTGTTTGAGACCTAACTTAACAACTTAAAAAAATCAAGTACACAGAGTGTAACTGACGTAAAGCGTCACCATTTTAAGGGTTGTGGAACGTTCTGAACAGGATGGCGGCAGGCTTGGCAGGCACAGCGGCTTGAATTTAAACCTGACTCGGTGGTAAGTAATTTTTAACATATTTATCGTTTCTTATAAGCCTCATTAGTTAAAAAATCCAGACATGAGCATGAAATGTCAGTTGACAAGCATTACCATAGCGATGTTACAGCTTGTTAGCATCTTAAAGACTCAAGGCTTAGCCGACACTATTTGATATTAGTTCTTCTTTGACACATTGTGTAGCTCGTCTCGAACATTTAATGTGTGTAATTGCAACATGTTGTTGCACATTTTAAGGTGGAGGCAGTTTTGGGAATAAAGCCTAAAACCTTTCACCCTGCCAAGTTAGCCATAGCACCCATTAATGACGATGGTTCACGGACTAGCTTCGCAGGTTTCAGACTGTGTTAAGAGTACTCGAGGCGCTGGGCAGGCCCGACCCAACTCCACTCGACCCGTGGGATAGAGTCGAACCTTTCAAAAGGTGCCATGTCGACTGCCACCAAAAATAACGAGGGTGCACTGTTGCACCGCATTGTTTTTGTTTTTTGGCTAGGTGCGGGTTGTGAGCGAGGACTGGAGAGTCAAACCGCGTCAGGTCCGGATATTGGCACCCGCGGGTCGAGTGTGGTCGTAATTTGTGGGCTCGTTGAGAACTCTAGACTGCTTTAAAACTTAAACAGGTTATAGCAGGAGGACATATATAATTTAAAGTGATCAACGCCTACTGAGTCCTGTCCACCTGGACCTAGGGCTGGACAATAATTCAATATCTGTATATAACACATTTCCGATATACATACAGTATATGATTACAACGTTTCACTGACTGGCATTCAAGCCGGTCAGTGATTCAAGCCGAACAGAAAGAGCTAAGTAAGTGACGTACACCACAGACACGGAGCCCGTCCTATGAGCCCGACCAAGCCCAGCGTGGCTGTGCTCAGCGCGAGGTAGAAGGCTAGGCTAGGCTAAGCTCCAACGCTGCTAGTTTTAGCTACAAAATGAGTGCCCATGACCGTAATGCAAACGTGACTGAACAAGCTTCTACAAGCGAAGAGAAAGCAGACGAATTAGTTGACAAGAGAGCAAAGAATAACTCAATGGTACGGAAGTGGTTTGGCTCAGTGTCGCTGAGAATAACATAATAAGCCTGTATTGTAGTTTAAAGTTAAAGATATTAATATTGAGAAAGTTAAAAGTTTTATTTGACCTTTGATGGTGATTTAAAATTTCTTTGTTTGAAGGTTAATTTAGCCTTGCTAAAAATAAATAAAAGGTGAACATTAATTTATTGTACAGTTTTTATTTCTACAATGTTATACTGGAGGAGTTTCATAGACTTGGCTAAATAATTTTTAGTTTTACAGCATCTGTTGTGGGCATTTTTTGGCAGTTTTTCTGAGGCTTTTATATTGTTTATATTGATATCGGAATTATATCGTATTGACCGAAATTAAGAAATATATCTTGATAAAAGTTTTGGCCATATCATCCAGCCCTACCTGGACCAGGTGATTTCGGTAGAAGAGACACAGGAGTGAAGTGTCTTGGGTCTCTTTTCTTTCTGTTTTTAATGTAATGTGCCTTATCGGCATGTATGGAAGGTAAACAATACTTATAATCTGTAAACAATACAATAAAAATTCAGTTGTAAGTAATTGAGATTCAACACAAACAAGCAAATTAAAAAAATGAGTTGCCATGTGCCTGAACGTATTCAGCTAGATACAAAAGCATGCAGTTCATAGTGAATTAGGTTGTTATAGAAAGAAATGTCATAAGCTTGATGGTTTTATAATGCATTCAATATGTTTTCAAAATTTGCTTTTCAGCATGGGAAACAACAGATTAAGAAAAGAGGGGAGGTAAGCTGTTTCTGTTTAATATAACAAAGCATTGCCTACATTTATTCCAAAATTTATTATGGGAATATTGATGTTATATGTTGTCCCTACAGAATGAGTGTCAGAGGCACATGAATGGCAAAGGAGAAAGATACAGAGAGGATGAGCAGCAAAGGGCAGCAGGCCACACTTGAACACAGATCACCAAGGGAAAAGTGAGACTCACGGCATAATCTCCACCCTGTGATCCGCTTGTGCATCCAATTTAAACCTCAGTAAGGTAAAAGTGTATGGAATGGCAGTGTAAGCTCTGCAAATTTGTTGCATCATCAAAGGGGGGACTTAAACACTATCGACTTAAACATGGACATTTTGGTCGTTGACATTTTCTGCCTTGTATTCATTTGAACTGTCCGTGTTCCTTTCAAACTTGGGGTGACTTGCGTACACACTTGTATAGAGCTCACAAATCAGAGGAAACTGAAAATCAAGGAGATGTAATACCTTGTAAATGTAAAATTTGTGACTCTTGCTTTCCAAATACAAAAGATTATTTTCAACATATTAACTCTCATCTGAAAAGACTAGAAACAACAGTGTGTGTGTTTGATGGTTGTAAGTTCAAAACAAACATATATGGCACCTATGCTACCCACAGAAGTCGAAAGCACAAACCTTACTCATGTGATGACCTGAAGACTGATGTCATTGTAAAAATTCCTATTTCTACCAGTGTTCAACAGAATGAAACCCATTTTTCATCAGTGGAATCAGTTGGTAATGTGGAATTGAATACTACTGTAGCTTTGGATTGCGAAGCACATACAAGTGCATTTGTGGAAGTAATTGGTTCTCTCTTGTTGAAGTTAGAAAGCATTTATAATGTCACAGGTAAATGTTTAGATGACTTGGTGGAACAGCTCCAGTTTATTTGTGCATCATCATTGCAGTACATTCCAAATTTAGTGAGAGACATTTTGACACAGAATAACTGCACTGTTGATGAAACTGTTACCAGTGAGTTAGTTGAAAAATTACAACTCTGTGATCCTTTAACCAAAGCTTTTGGTCCTGATGGTCCTTTTCATTCTCGGTATAAGAGCAGAAAATACTTTAAAGAAAACTTCCATTTTATCGAGCCAGTCGAATATAAATTTGATCCACTGGACAGTTGTTCTTTTCAATATGTACCCATTCTACAATCCTTACAGCAACTATTAAACAATAAAGATGTAAGTAAAATACTGACAAGACATTCAGACAACGCGTCGCAGCTTTCATCCTTTCGAGATGGCAAATATTTTAAGTTAAATGCGTTTCATACGGATGGAGAGCTAAGAATTTCACTTATACTTTATGTGGATGATTTTGAAATATGTAATCCTCTTGGAACCTCACGGAAAAAACATAAAGTGACAGCCATGTATTGGGTACTTGCAGATCAGAATTGAGATCCCAATTAACATCAATTCATTTGGCACTTCTTTGCAAAGCCAGTGATGTCAAGAAATATGGCTATGAAACTATCCTGGAGCCTCTCTTGAAGGATCTTATTACATTAGAGGAAGAAGGCATTTTTTTTCCTGCCAGTGGCAAAAATATCAGAGGAACAGTTTTTTGTGTTTGAGCAGATAATCTTGGTGCTCATTCTTTGAGTGGCCTGGTGGAAAGTTTTACTGGCCATTACATATGTAGATTTTGTATTGGGGACCATTCAGACTACCAGCAAAAAGAGGTGCATTCTGGTTTTTTTCCACCAAGAACAAAGGAGAATTATACTTTACATGTTCCGTCTGTAAAGGAAAACCCTGATCTGCAACATTGTTACGGTGTAGTTTGTCCCTTAACAGAAAAATTGAAGCATTTCAATTTTGTGACAGGGTACCCACCAGATGTACTCCACGACTTCTTGGAAGGAATAATACCTTTGGAGTTGGCACTTTGTTTTAACTTGTTTGTAAAAAAGCAGTATTTCACTCTATTACAACTTAACAATTTAATTACTGAGTTTCCATATAATTGGACTGATAAAACTAACCGCCCCCAACCCATCCCACTAAATCTTTCTTCTCGTAGATCTATTGGTGGAAACGCACACGAGAATTGGACACTACTGAGATTATTACCATTTATGATTGGTACAAAGGTGCCATTCAGTGATCCCGCATGGCAAGTTGGCAAGTCCATGACATTAAAAGATATTACTGAACTCGTGGTATCCCCTATTCATACTGAGGACAGTATAAGTTATCTCGATACATTGATATCTGAACATCGCCATAGACTGTTGGAAGTCTTTCCTGACTTCAAGTTAACTCCTAAGTTCCATTTCTTGGAACATTATCCAGATATGATAAAATGCTTTGGACCTTTGGCTTGTGTTTGGACTATGCGCTTCGAGGCAAAGCATAATTTTTTTAAGCGTATTGTTAGACACACAAACAGTTTCAGAAACAATCTACTCAGTCTCACCACAAAGCACCAAATGATGATGTCATATCATTTACAGGCTGATGCTTTGAAACCTGCATTATGTGTGAGTAAAGTAACTAGTATTCCATTGACATTGCTGCATGAGGAAATACAGGAGTCCTTTAAAAAAGTGTATCCAACACGAACCACAGTGGAGCTGACAAATGCACTGTCATATCATGGAGCCAGATACTCAGTTGGGATGATTTTACCTCATTTGTGTGGAAATTTCACAAATTGTGATTGTAGGCAGTGATCTTAATTTCATAGTTAAGTTGTTAAACAGTTGGTATTATGAACATTTTAGGGGTTTGTTTTGGAGCACTCTGGGAAGGTGACTCTGCTGCACATACAGCAACTTAGTGATACATACCCTTTGGCAGCATACTGTGTGGGAGGGAAATGCATGGTCAGTTTAAAAAGACACATTATTGTCCAGTAGTAGGTGAAAAAGCTAAAAGCATCAACTGTACAGCAATCCTACTCTGATTTCCAGTTGTGAATTTTTTCATACAGATGGACCCTGTCATTGTGAAGGTGATTATAGATCATCACGGTGAGACGCTCACACTGTCATCAGGGATACCAGACACAGTGGAACAATTGCATAAGACTGTGAAGGACACTTTCCAGATCCGTGAGAAATTGACCCTCCATTACTTTGACGAGGACTTTAGGGATTTCTTCACAATTCATTCTACTAAAGAGGTTAAACATAAAGGGACAATCAAGGTGGTCATCATTCCATCCATAGTGCCCTCATTGGCAACACCAGAGACTGAAAATGTGGCAGATAGTGTGAGTGACACCTCTAGTTTGACTTCAAAAACACTGTCTTCACAATCATCCTCTGTTCTGCAGACTACCAGTCAGATGGCACATCATCAGTGTCATCACAAGCACGTCATATTAAGTCCTGAAAGGGCATTTTGGCCAAGGGAAATTGAAATTCCGAGTTTTTCAGTTGAAACAGAGGCAGTATTGAGGAATGCGAATGAACAGTTTTTGAAAAATGGAACTGTCCTCAACAACCCCCAGGTCAAGTCTGAAATAATGGAAGGGCTGGCAGATTACATGTACAGTCACACTGCTTATCCCACAGGCCTTCAGGTTGGACAGGTTGCAGAAGCCTTAGTCCAAAAATACCCATGTCTCACTGAACCTGGAAGTCGCAACGGATGGATTGGATGGATGTACAGCCTAAAATACAAGATGGGGAATTATAGGTCCAAGTTAAGAAATCTTGGATTTCCTGAAGTTACATGCAATTCTCTAAAAAACAAGCATCCTGGTGAAAGGAAACCAGCCAAAAATGTTAAAAAAGCACGCAAAGGGGAAGTGATGTATCTCCCAAATTATCCTTTAGGACAGGGCTACTCAATTCGGTCCTACGAGGGCCGCAATCCAGCAGGTATTCCATGTATTCCTGTACCAACACACCTGGGTCATCAGTGTTTGGTGTGAAGATTACCCCTTGCATTCATATGCATGTTTGATTTCTTTTTTTTTTTTTTTTTCATGGCCATTTGGCAAGAAGCATTTTAGTTCAGAGGCTTTTGATCTGGGTTATCCTGAATTGCTTTTCTTGTTAACAGATTTAAACGTGCTGCTGTAGATTGTGTCTACATAACTTGAGTGGTAAGACAGACAGACATGTTGATGAGTTAAATGTTGGTTGGTTCAGAGGAAAAAACAGCTCAGCCCCTCTGTTGATACAGCTCCTGTTCTTGTGGAGAAGTTGCTTAGCCAGGTATTTTGAAAATGACTTATTGAAATGCATTCTTATGTGTTAGGTTTGTGCATATATTGGAAAAATATTGTTTTCTGTGGGAAAATGTTTAAAATAAAGTTTAATGTTTTGCAAGATCTTGGTCATGTTTGTGTGAATATCCTAAAATACACCATGGAGTGAAATGAGTTTTAAAAATCAGTCAGTACAGCAAATTTATTTACTAAATTATTAGCAAATTTGCAAGTATGTCCTACAGATGTTTTCAATTATATTTACTCAGTTTCTTTGGTGTTTTCTAATCATCTGTTTCTATATGGTTTACATAGTATTTCAATTATATTTACTCAATTTTTATGGCATTTGTACCAAGTCAAATTACTTAGATTTACTCATTACTCATGTTTGTTATAAGAGATTGGAGTACTTTCAATTGAACTCAATACTTTTAAGTGTAAAAATGTTAACACTAATTGAATTGAGTAATATGCTGTATTATTTTTTAAAGTGTAGCAGGTTTGCTTTGCTCTGTAGCTGGACCTAAGACATTTTCCTCCTGGATGCTGGAGTGGAGGACAGGTGTTGTGAGTCCCCAGCTTGGTTCATTGTTTTTTTTTTTTTTCTTTCTGCCTATGTTTGCGTTGACGAGGAAAGATTAACTTTGGATCACACGTCAGTGTCCTGGTTTTGGTTAATTTAATAAAACTTAATAAAACTTAGTACACCTGAGCTAAACCACCACAAGGTCTCGCTAAAAAGTCCATCAGATAGCTGGTGCTCCAGTTCTCACTAAGACCAGGAAAGTAGATCCTAGAACTCCAGTCCTCACTAAGACCAGGAAAGTAGATCCTAGAACTCCAGTCCTCACTAAGACCAATAAGTAGATCCTAGAACTCCAGTCCTCACTAAGACCAGGAAAGTAGATCCTAGAACTCCAGTCCTCACTAAGACCAGGAAAGTAGATCCTAGAACTCCAGTCCTCACTAAGACCAATAAGTAGATCCTAGAACTCCAGTCCTCACCAAGACCAGGAAAGAAGATCTTAGACCTCCAGTCCTCACTAGGAGCAGGAAAGTAGATCCTAGAACTCGAGTCCTCACTAAGACCAGGAAAGTAGATCCTAGAACTCCGGTCCTCACTATGTTAGTTGAAGAAAGATGCAAAGCTGTCAACCAATCACCACCTGGTGGTGAGTTGGCTCAGATGGTGGGGGAGGATGCCGGTCAGGCTTGGCAGACCCAAGCGTGTTGTGAGGGTCTGCTGGGAACGTCTGGTGGAGTCCCCTGTCAGAAAGAGTTTTGGGGGGTAAGGGTTGGGGTAAAAAGGTTTTTTTTTTTTTTTTTGGGGAGGGGGGGGGACCTGCGGACATGTTCTTGTCCCTGGGGTGCCTAGCCTTGGTGTTGGGTTGGCGTGGCCCATGGTGGTTTTGCCTGGGGCGGTCGGGCCCCGTCGGGTTCCTGGGTGGGGCTCTGCTGGGGGAATGGGTGGCCCTTGGGCCTGTGGGGCGCCTGCCCTCCGTGCGGTCCGCACCTCAGCCCCCGGCGCCCGCTGGGCCTGCTCGCCATCGCCCTGGGCTGCCCGGTGCCCCTGCCCCGTCGCGCCGGGGGGCTCCGGTCTGGAGGCCCCTCTGCTCTGGTCCGAGTGGGCCGCTGCTCTGTCTGCTTTGGCCGTCCTGGGCTTAGTGCTCTGTGGACCTGCTTGGCCTTTGGGGCCTCGGGCTCCCCCCGTCCCCCGCTGATGTTTCGGGGTGCGGCGTGATCGCGGCCCCCTTGCGGGTACACATTTCCTCCTAGTTGCATGGCCACGCATGCATGTTAACACGTGCATGCTCACAAACTTGCTCGTCTCTCGATCCGCTTCTCACTAAATGTAGCTGATGTTTGTCTGCAGGTACGTTTGATGACTATTGTAATTTTTTATATCATCATCATCCTATTTTTATTTTGGTATCATGTAGTACTGTGGTAGTTTATATTGTTTTTTTCTTTTTTTTTGTGATATGTTCTGGGCAGCCTAGACAACTGTTATTTCCACATTTTAATCCTGTCCTTTTCTCCCTTTTTTTTTTTTTTTCTCTCTTCCTCTCTCTCCCTGTCAGGTTCGGCACTGACATATAAAGACTAAAGAAATTAAGATTACAATAAAAATAATAAAAATATCATTGGCAGCTATGTATATAACATGTCTGTCAAGCAAAATATGGCACACAGACCACTATTCTGTATGTTAGGATGCTGGACAGGACAGGGTAATAAAAAAAAAAAAAAAAAAAAAATGGGGGACCGGAGGGTGTGCTCCAACTACAGGGGGATCACACTCCTCAGCCTCCCTGGTAAGGTCTGTTCAAGGATGCTAGAGAGGAGGGTCCATCGGATAGCCGAACCAATGGTCACGAGCTGTGGGTAGTGACTGAAAGAACAAGATTGTGAATACAAGCGGCCAAAATGCGTTTTCTTCGCAGGGTGGCATGGCTCTCCCTTAGGGATAGGGTGAGAAGCTCGGTGGTCCAGGAGGGGCTCAGAGTAAAGTCACTGCTCCTCCGCATCGAGAGGAGCCAGATGAGGTGGTTTGGGCATCTGGTCAGGATGCCTCCTGGATGCCTCCCTGGTGAGGTGTTCCAGGCACGTCCCACCGGAAGCAGGACCCGGGAAAGACCCAAGACACACTGGACAGACTACATCTCTATCCTGAACGGCTCTGGAACCCCCCGGGATGAACTGGTGAATGTGGACGAGGAGAGGGAAGTCTGGGTGACCCTGCTTAGACAGCTCCCCCGCGACCAGACTTCGGATAAGTGTCAGAAAATGGATGGATGGACATTTATTGATCGAACTTTTTCATGTATAAACAACATAAAAAACTATGAAAATAATAACATAACAAAACATGATCAACAAATAACTTAAATATTTAATGTGAATTCACCACATTCTGGAGAAATTTCAGAATGACAATAAGCATGAACATGAACACCTGACTATTTTTTTTTTTATTTAACTTCCTAACGTCTATTGACTTGAAGTCGAAAACAGATCAGTTCAAATACATCCAGCCTGGTGGGAGACATAGATCTGGTTGCTAGCAGTGTTGTTGTTCTCTGCTTCTGATTGGCTCTAACATCACAAACTCCTGTGTGCTGATAGGCTGCTGGTTCCTGTCATTTATAGCACTTCTACTCATGTCCTCCCGCCTGTTTCCCAGACAGAGGGCAGGTTGGCTGCCACCATACAGTCTAGTCACACATGGTGGAGACGACAAAACTGGCAGGGGTGCTGCCAGAGATTTTGGGCCCCATAAAAAGAAACTGAAGTGAATATCGTTGAACAATGATGGGAACGAAGGACACGATGTCCTAATGTTGGTCCTCTGTCAAATGTTCAAGGAAGGAAGGAAGCTTCTCTATCATTTTTTAAATTGATAACTGAGGGGACTGCAAAGACAGTGAACTGGTTTTAAGTCCATCACCAGGAACATAAGCTGGGTCACGGGATGCTATCAGAGCAGTTTTACTCGCATGACATGAATGCTGACTAGACAATGTCAAAAAAGGAGAGGGGTCCTGAGAGTGATAAGATTTTATTATGTCTACATGTTATAATCAAATTATCAGTCTCACTTAAACGATCATAAATGTCATAAAAACCTGAGAACCTGGCGGAGAGTGACAAGCCTGGAACAGGTAATACCGACCTGGAAATGGTGAGAGACAGCTGAATGGTTATAATGAAGTTTCATGGACTTCATGGACTCACCAAGCAGATACCGTGCAAATGCACATGAGCAGTGTAAACGCTTTCAGAACTGCAACATAGTACATTCTTACCTTGGGATTTAATGGAGTCTAACAGCTTTTCTTTCAGAAGCATATGACCAAACACTAGCTTGGTGGGATTAAATCCTAAAGATTCCTGTGTGGATTCTTGGGCTGCAAACAAAATAAAAGGATTCCTTCATCCCGATCCTTTTCAACTTCCATGCAGTATTTCCCGAGCGTAGACTTTAGCCTCTGATGCCAACACTTGTCACAATATTTGCTGAAAACCAAATGACAGAAGGACATCTCATCTAGAACTTGTGTAAACTGTTTGGACTTGAAGTTTGAGCCTTGGTCAGAGTGAATTACGTAAGGTAGGCCAAATGTAGAGAAAAACTTAGTGCCTTTACTGCAGTGCTAGTTGTAATTCTACGTAGTGAAATGGCATCTGGGTATCTAGCAGCGGCACACATCAGAGTGAGTAAAAACTGGTTGCCAGTCTTAGTATGTGGCAAAGGACCAATACAATCTATTATTATCTGGTTAAACAGCTCTCCCACCACAGGAATGGTGTGGAGTGGAACACCTGGAATAGACTGGTTTGGTTTACCAGAGATTTGGCAAACATGACAACCATGGAAGAATGAGCTACATCCATTTAAACCAGGCCAATAGAAATGCTTAAGGACAAGGTGGTATGTTTGGGTTATACCTAAATGTCCAGATCACTGGTTTTCATGTGCCATTGATAAAATGTGCTGCTGGAAGGGTTTAGGAATAACAATTTGTTCCACAACATTCCACTCAGAATGAGAAATTTCTTTTGGACACCATTTATGCATTAGCATCTAAACAGTTCTAAACTGGCTTGGCTAACACTTACTACACTTGAATAACACTTGTGAAATGTTGGGTCTGCCTTTAGCTCTGCACACATGCAATAATGGGACACAGGAAAAGCAATGGAGGGCTGCAGTATATCAGACACTGCAGCTCTCTCCACTGTCATCTCTGGTTTCCCTCCACCTGCTAGAATTGGCGCAAACATACTGTCATAGAAGTCAGAGTCAAAGTTCCCATTCTTTTGTCTAACTTTCTGGGCACGAATGAGAGCACAAGTAGGTAAAGACTTAACTTGAGAAGGATTCTCATCTTCAGGTTGGGTGCTTTTGGGAACATTGAAGATTTCCAAGGGTGGAGGGAATTTTCCACCGGCTATGTCGTTGCCCAACAGCAGGGTGACCCCTTTTATTGGCAATGCCTGTATCCCTCAGGATACAGATTAACCGATGATTTTCCATCCTTCCAGGGAGTGAAACTGTCCCTTCAAATATAAAGGGTTTAAAATATGAATCATGGGTGCAACAGACTCCCATAAGTGAACCTGAGGCAATTTAATTTTTAATGAATCCAATGCCTTTTCTTGGGTCCTGTGAGGAACACTGAGTTTTGTGTTTCAATGCTTAACAGTTAGCAATTACATGACCTGGTTTATGACAGTAAAAACATTTTCTGTCATCCTTCTTCAATGGTGACATTTCAACTGAGCTACTACCTGTGGAGGAAGGTTTTATTGTCTCAACATGTTGGCAGTTTTGTGTGTAAGCACATACTCATCAGCTAATACAACAACTGCAGAAACAGTGTTTATTTTGTGTTCGTTTATATACACGGCAATGAAATCTGATAAACAGTTGAATTCCAATAATAGGATTAACTCCCGCAGACATTCAAAGTCAGTCACTTGAAATGTTTCATGTCATGGTTGCTGCTCTGCTGAGCCTACAGCTCCTCATCACACTCATCTGCTCCACCTGGTGCAGCCCTGATTACTCACTCTGTTTACCTGCTCCCCTCCCTACTTAAGCTCACTCCAGTCCTCGCTTCCCTGCCAGATGGTCAGCATTGTTTTCCCTTGTTGATGTCCAGCATTTACTCTTGTTGCCTGATTCCTGTGTTTGACCCAGTTACGGCCCTTGGACTTCTCTTGCCTCGTCCCCTGTCGGACTGCTCCTGACTTGTGCTCTCCTGGATTTTGACCTGTTTTGGAACGACCACGGATATTCGCCTGCCCCAGCTAAGTAGTCTGCCTCCTACCCCTGTTTATGACTCATGGCTTCTTAAATCTCTGCTTGTTTGGATTGTGGATCATCCTGACTGTTTCTGGAGTCCTTTCAGGATATTATTCCCTGCTTTACCTGAGGAAGGCGCCACCGCTTCCTACTGGACCAAACCCTGCTCATCTCCTCCATTACCTGGACTGAATAAATTACTTTCTTGGAATCTATCACTGTGTGTGTGGCTGAATTTCCGGGTCCTCAGGGAGACACCATTACAGTTTCACACAATCTGTCAAACTCCCCTTTTTGACTGGCAAACTCTGTGTAGCTTTGTTTGGGGTTCTTTTTTTGCGACCTGAACTTCTGGACAAAAGCTTCAGGAACAAGTTCTTAGGCCTTCAAAATGGTTCCTCTGACTGTGTCATAGTCTAGACTTTCAAGAAGAGATGTCAGCCATGTGCCTCGCCATGGATATTGCATTGTAGCAGTAGAGACCAAACATCTAGAGGCCATTTTAACTCTTGTACTACACTTTCGAAAGTGACAATCTAGCAGTCCACCTCCAGCTCTCTGAATTCGGCACCAAAGCAGCAAACTTGGTAATATCAAAGGCCCCATCTTGCGAGGGATTGGGGGAGGATGACCCAACAGGACCACTAGGTGCCTTTGGCACCTGTGCAGCACAAAGACTGGACTAAGACTCAAGCTCAAGCCGGTGAATGCAAACAGCTTTTTAAGCTTCAATTTCCAACTGTATGATTTCAAGTTGGAACTGCCTCATCTGTGCCTTTTCCGGGCCTCCATTCTTGACCCACTGGAGCCACCATCTGAGAGAGGATTGAACCAAGGAAACGTGAAAGGAGTCTTACTCTCACCAGTGAGCTCATACTCCACCCCAGGCTCCACCGACCCAGACATGAACGGACATGAACGTGCAGCCGGGCACGTGGAGATCAACACAGGGGATGTGATGTCATGCTACTCTCTAAATGAAACTACATGTCAAGTTTTTCACATAGGAAATTTTTTTATTCCTCCAGTCTAGAAATGATGAATTTCCACTTATTGCTCCTTTAGACAAAGCACATCAAATAAACTGAAGTTAAAGTCTCAGGATTATGATGCTTTAGATTCATCATCATCATTATTTATCCAGTTTTTCTTGACACTTTAAATCCATGTCCCCATTTCTCTGTAACTGTAAACACCACAAAGAGGTTAAACTGGGACCAAACTGGGATCAGCAGAATGATGGTCTGGCTGCTCTGTTGTGCCAAACAAATTTGCTTTGCAAGGGGATCTTTATGGGGATCTTTATGACACCCTGGTGGCATAATGGAGTGGAAGGGTGAGGGAACTCGGTATAGAAGGGGTTATTGGGGCTGAGTATGATGGGCAGGGTAGGCTGAGGGGTGTGGTATATGGGAGGGCTGGGTGGTGGTGACTGGGAATGGGTAGAAGGGCTGGGGCCAGGGACGCCCCCAAGTGGTGGCCAGGGGTGGCCAGTGGCACCCCGAACAAAAAGCTGGCCACCCCACTGGCCACCCCTGAAAATACTGTTTCTTTTTTTTTTTTTTTACTATTAACATGGCACAGCACACTTTGTTTATATTTGAATGTCAAAATATTTCAAAAGCTAAATAAAAATATGTAAATAAAAAATAATTTAATCAGGTGCACAGAGGGCACCTCACATGTAGGGTCCTACTGAAAGGGCCTTAGAGCAAGGACACCGAAGAGAGATGTTGCCACTGGTAATAGAAAGGATACAATCAGCTCGTCATTAAGTATATGATAGAACCACAGTCACTTCAGTTTCATGGTTTCTGCCAACTGTTGGCGGGGTTTAAATAGTTACAGGGATGATGGCTAGCGCTAACATGTGGATGTAGATGACCTAGAATGAATGGCAATAGAGTTCCTGTTACAAGCACTAATGCTATGAAGCTAACGTTAGCCAATGTTCATAAGATCAAGCCATTCATAAGTTAACATTTGCACAGGTTAGCCAGTTAATATCATTATTAACCTTATCTATAACTAACCTTACATACATTACATATTCTTAGAATCAGAATCAGAAATACTTTATTAATCCCTTTGGAAATTCCTCAGGGAAATTTGTGTTTCCAGTGCAACCCCATCCAAGACTAGACAGTAACAACATATAACACAAACAGGATCAGGCATACTGAGGCAGCAGCCGTTTCTACAACGCTCCTTTGTCTTAGATATAGGAGAAAGGTAACATTAGGGGAATAAGATGTGGTTGGAGAGGATAAACAAAAGGCATCTCCACACTGGGCCTAAGGGCCCATTATTGAGATACAAAAAAAACAGGCATTCACAACATCAGAAACATGTGGCGGGGGGGGGGGGGAAGGTACAACCCAGGCAGTGAATCACGGGGAGGTGTATCTGTAGTGGTGTATGTGAGTATGGTGTGTGTGTGTGTGTGTGTGTGTGTGTGTGCGTAGTAAGTGAGCATGTGAACTTTGTCCCAGTTCTCCATCACAGTCTCTGCCACCTGATGATAGTGGGCATCCTTGGGAGTTGATCCAGGTTAAAGTCCACCGCCCGTGAGGAGGGTGGGGGGAGGGTGGGGGGACTGAGCATCTGTCAACAAAACATTCCAGGGAGCTTTTAACCAGCCATCCAAGGCCAGTACAGGGAGCCGAATTTGAAAACAGCATTTGTTTTGGTTCAGGTCAGAGCTGTTTCGTCTGCCTTGAGTCTCTCAGTGGTCCCACTGGCGACTCCAATCATCCGAATTGTGGGTCAATTTCCATGCAGCCGAGCCGACAACTTCTCCAAGTTGGTGACCACCTTACATACAAGCTCAGAAATCACAACCAGCTTGCCATCCAGAACTAGAATAGCCTCCAGTTTACGATTTAGCTCCTGAAACGCCAAAGTCTGATTGTTCATAGCTCGGCACACACCAGCACAGAAATCCGGCAGCTTGCCAGTGGCCGCCAACAGTGTCCGAATTTTGCAATATGCCAGGAAACTGCCCTCTCCAAACAGCAGAAACCCAGTTATCATGAATCCAAATGTATAGATGTCTTCAGCGTCCTTGACAGAAAGGATCCACAGACACATGACTTTCCACACTCCCCAGGAATCCATCACATATCCAGCCGAAAACGTTCCACCAGGACAAGCAGGCTCCCCTACACCTGTTTTCCGGTTCGAATAAATTTGGTCGATTGCATTTAGGGACCAACTGATCAAATCCATATTTCAAGATTTGAGTTTCGGAAAGAAATGCAGAGAGAGGCTCAGAGATGACAGGACAGTAGCAGGGCAGAGTGGGAGGAGGGAGGGAGAAGAAAAGTGTCTGCCTTCGTTGAGAGCCGGAAGTAAAAAAAAAAAAAAAAAAAAAAAATTCTAATAACCTTGTGAACTTGTCTTTAATGCTAGCTAACGTTAGCTTACTGAATGCCACTGCCCAGGAAGCTAACATTACACAGAAGTTGCTATAATAGCGTCATGATTTAATTAGTCACTGTGTGCTTAGGTTATGTCATTTTGCAGACAATGAAGAGAAAGTCTTCCAAAGATATTGCCTCCTTTTTCCCTAAGAGACAGACAGTTACAGGATAGCAGCACAGAGCAAATGCTAGGCAGCCAGAGAAAGAATCAGAGACAGAGAATGACACTGGTTACAGCTGATGGTAAATTAAGCCAACCGCAAATGTTTCCTTGACTTCTAGATTTATTTCTCAGAACAATATCACAGAGTTGATTGAATCCTAGACCTTTTCTTGGAGTGTAATATCACCGTCCTTGTGCTTCTTCCTTAACTGTTATTTGTTTATTACTCCAGCTTTAGCTATAGTGTAATGTTGAGAGTAGTGCTGTGTTGACAAGAATTTCTCTATACATTTTGAGGAACAAATCCTACTTAATGTTCAGATATGCCCAAAATGTCCCTCCCAATATATTTGCTGGAAACATGTCTGTTTTGGAAGCACAAAATATCCACAATATTTGAATTATTTTTGTGATCCAGGAAACGTTAGTCTAAATCCAACAATCCAATTTTTATAGCCCCTGAAGTTATATTATAGATTTTGGTTTTGTAGAATGAGGGGCAAAGTATTGAGATTTTGCTCTGAGTGCATTTGGTCCCCCATCCACACAACCAAGGCAGATAATTGCAGAAAATTTCATTTAGTCTTTTTCTAGGAACACTTCTGATCAGGAGTTCTTCTGTGCCATAAGCCCAACTGACCCAATTCATGTTTTTGTCCACAGACTACATGGACTTTTGTAGTTATGCATCATTGACTTAACACTTGGCCACCTGCTATTTTCTCTGGCCACCCCTAAAAGAAATCTCTGTGGGCATCCCTGGCTGGGACGGGGGAAGGTTAGGGGACCAGATATTGGTGGACAGGGTGGTGCTAGGGTGTATGAGATGTGATCTCTTGGTGCGTGAAGTAGATTTTTGTGTGTGTGTGTGTGTGTGTGTGTGTGTGTGTGTGTGTATGTGTGTTTGGCAGATGGGTGTGTTTTTGGAGTGGGCTGCAATCATTGGGGGACCTGGGCATGTGGGGGATCTGCTGCCACTGGTTGATTGGCTTCCCCATACCCCATCTGCCCCCCAACTCTTCCACACACCCACACATGCAGGGTTTTGAGAAGTGTGCATGTCACTTGGGAGTCATCTAAGGCCTGGTACACACATAACAATATTTGAGCTGTTTTGGTGTGTGTGTGTGTGTGTGTGTGTGTGCGTAGTAAGTGAGCATGTGAACTTTGTCCCAGTTCTCCATCACAGTCTCTGCCACCTGATGATAGTGGGCATCCTTGGGAGTTGATCCAGGTTAAAGTCCACCGCCCGTGAGGAGGGTGGGGGGAGGGTGGGGGGACTGAGCATCTGTCAACAAAACATTCCAGGGAGCTTTTAACCAGCCATCCAAGGCCAGTACAGGGAGCCGAATTTGAAAACAGCATTTGTTTTGGTTCAGGTCAGAGCTGTTTCGTCTGCCTTGAGTCTCTCAGTGGTCCCACTGGCGAGACGGGGGAAGGTTAGGGGACCAGATATTGGTGGACAGGGTGGTGCTAGGGTGTATGAGATGTGATCTCTTGGTGCGTGAAGTAGATTTTTGTGTGTGTGTGTGTGTGTGTGTGTGTGTGTGTGTGTGTATGTGTGTTTGGCAGATGGGTGTGTTTTTGGAGTGGGCTGCAATCATTGGGGGACCTGGGCATGTGGGGGATCTGCTGCCACTGGTTGATTGGCTTCCCCATACCCCATCTGCCCCCCAACTCTTCCACACACCCACACATGCAGGGTTTTG